>NW_027186304.1:13088845-13101937 GCF_028583685.1 Petaurus breviceps papuanus
GAGAGAGAGAGAGAGAGAGAGAGAGAGAGAGAGAGAGAGAGAGAGAGCATGTAGGTGTTTATTAATATGCTTTAGGAAGTCAAAGAAGGGACAAGCTAATGAGGTCCAGAGGTCAAAAAAGATGTTTATAGTGGTAGTGCAATTTGAGTTGTGTCTTTATGGTGGGCAGGATGTAAACAAGTAAAGAGAGGGTAAAGTCATTTCAGGAGGAGAAACCAATATGATCAAAGGCTCAAATAGAAGTCTGGGGGACGGGCTCAAATTGAACAAATATTTTATGTTTAACTTGCATTGAAAAATGTAAAATAGAACCCAGAAAACAAAAATGAAATGTACTAAAACAAAAGAAGTAGAAGGTAGTGAGATGAATAGATTGTTGTGATTCAATCATGTCTGACTTTCCCTAATCCTGTTTGGAAAAGATTCCAGAGTGGTTTGCCATATACTTCTCCAGCTCCTTTTAATGTTGAAACTGAGGTAAATGAGCTTAAGTTACTTGCCTAATGTAACATAGCTAGGAAGAGTCTGAGGTCGGATTTGAATTCATGAAGATGAGTTTTCTTGACTACAGACCTGATATGTGTGTGTGCATATATATGAAATATATAGATAGATAGATAGATAGATAGACAAAGAAATGTTTGTGTGTGTGTATACATACACATATATAGTCAAATTTATGGATAAATGAATATACACATACACATTGTTGGTGGAAAGACTAAGACTAATGAATATATATGTGTGTGTATATATGCATATATGTGTGTATATATGTATGTGTGTATCTTTGATATGATCATTTGTTCAGCTTGAGAGGCAGCATTGTAGCATGGTAGACAATGGCGGTAGCATGCTTTGAGGCAAGATGACCCAGATTTAAGTCTTATCTCTGACAGATGTGAACTTTTTGACCCTGGCAAAGCCACTTAATCTCTGAATATTCTAGCTTTCTGACAGGATATGTAATTCTTCATATCCATAGTCCTGTACCTCAGCAATGATGGGAGAGCTATATATCAAGGCTTCTGAAAGGTCAATTTGGTTACTATAATTATATGATATTAATTTAACTTTATTTTAATTAAATGTTATTAATAAATCTGCATACATGTGTATGTGTGTGGATATATATGTATATAGATACATACATATATAACAATTTTCTCTATCAGTTCATTCATGTAATTTATGCCATTCATCACATTTTCTCTGTTTCACATTTATTGTATACTCTAATATTCCTTTGCATTTATATAAAATATTTAACCATTTTCCAGTCAATAGATACAAAGTAATTTCTACTGCTTTGCTGCCAATAATTGAAGTTAAAATTTTATATAATTATGCGATTTCATTCTTTCTTTGGTTTTATATCAGTATATAACTAGAGGTGCACTTTCAGAATCAGATTATGTATATTTTCATCACTTTTTCACATAATTCCAAATTGTTTTCTAGAAAAACTAAGTCAATTAGTCTTAGTCTTTCTACCAACAATATGTATGTATATATGTGTATATTCACTTATCCATAAATTTGACTCAATATATGTGTGTGTATATACACACTCAAACAGTTCTATATCTATCTATCTATATATATGTGTGTGTGTGTGTGTGTGTCTGTGTATGTATGTGTTTATCTTTATATAATTTTTTCAGCATTTACTTGTTTCATTCTTTGTATGATTATTGGCAAAATTATATTTATGAGATGAAAACTTCAAGTTGTATTCATTTATATTTATTTTATATTTAGTGATTTAGAACAATCTTCTAGATCTTTGTTAATAAATATTGGTGCTTTTTCATAACCAGTTCATAATCCTTGACTACTTGTTTATTCATTGAGGAGTGACATTTAGTCTTAAAATTGTGGATTGATGACCTTAATATGTTGAATATCTGACATAGATCAAATATATGTGTATATATACACACACATAAACATATATACAATATATGACAAATTGTTTTCCTCCTAATTATAAATGAATGTTTTTATTTTGTTCAATTTTTTGTTATTTATTTTTCAAATTTTTAATTTTTTATTTCAAGTAATTGACATCTACTTTACCTGTGGTGATTAACTTGATCCCTTGCCTACCTAAAAATTTTTCCTCTGGAAATAACACCACCTTCTTCTTCAAATTGTTTTTCACATTATGATATTTTACATTTAAATCAAGTTTTGGTTTGGAACTTCTTCCTTTATATGGTATAAGATGTTAGTCTATACTCATATTTGTTAATCTGTTTTAATTTTTGTGATCACTTCTTGTTGAATGTTTTCCCCATTTTTGAAAATTTAATCATTATTTTTTTCTTAAATACATGCAGATAAAATGTTTAACATTAGTTTATTTTTAAGATTTGGCTTCTAAATTCTCTCTTCCCTTCCATCAACCATCTATGAGGTAATAAGCAATTCGATAGGTTACACATGTGCAGTCTTGCAAAACATTTCTATATTAGTCATGTTGAGAAAGAAAACAAAGTACAAACAAAACAAAACAAAGCAAAAGAACAAGAGAATTATATATATTTAGTTTGCTGCAGTCTGTATTCAATCTCCATCAGTTTTTTCTTTGGAGATGGATGAAAAATTTGGAATTATCATGGATCATTGTATTGCTAAGAATAACTAAGAATAATAGTTTTAAATAATTGACAACTTTAGCAAATTTGCAGGTTATAAAATAAACCCACATAAATAATCAACATCTCTATAACTAACAAAGCCCAACAGCAAAAGATTAAAGGAGAAATTGACTTGAAGCTAACATAACCATTATAAAATATTTGGGAGTCTATCTCCCAAGAGAAACACAGGAACTTTATGAACACAGTCACAAAAAACATGTCGTAAATAAAGACATACATAAATAATAGGAAAAATATCAACTGCTCATGGATAAGTCAAGCTAATATAATAAAAATGACAATTCTACCTAAATTAATTTACTTATTTAGTGTCATACCAATCAAACTGCCAAAAAATTACTTTATAGAGTTAGAAAAAATAATAAAGTTCATCTAAAAGAACAAATGTAATTAATGAAAAGAAATGTAATGGAAGGGAGCCTAGCCATACTAGACCTAAACTGTATTATAAAGCAGCAGTCATCAAAAGTACTTGGTACTGGCTAAGAAATAGAGTGGTGAATTAGAGAAATAGGTTAGGTACATAAGACATATTAGTCAATCGCTACAGTAATCTACTATTTGATAAACCCAAAGACTCCAACTTCTGGGATAAGAACATACTGTTTAACAAAAACTTCTAGGAAAACTGGAAAATAGTCTGATAGAAGCTAGACATAGACCTACATCTTACACTGTACACTAATATAAGATTAAAATGGGTACATGATTCAGACATAAATGGTGATACCATAAAAAAATTAGGAGAGCAAGGAATAGTTTACCTGTAAGATTTATGGTGAAAGGAAGAATTTATGACCCAATAAGAGAAAGAGAACATGATGGAGTACACAATGGATCATTTTGATTATATTTAATTAGAAAGTTTTTAAACAGAAAAAGTTAATGCAACCAAGATTAGAAGGAAAGCAAAAAGCTGGGAAGCAATTTTTACAGTCATTACCTGATAAAGGCCCTGTTTCTCAAATATGTAGAGAACTAAGTCCAGTTTACAATACAAAGCATTATCCAGTGTATAAATGGTCAAAGGATATGAATAGGAAGCTTTCAGATTAAGAAATTAAAGTTACAGTCATACAAAAAAAATGGTTTAAATCACTGATTAGAGAAATGCAAATTAAAACAACTCTGAGGCACCACATCATACCTATAAGATTGACTAATATATCACAAAAGGAAACTTATAAAGGTTGGAGAAGACATGGGAAATTTGGAGTACTAATGCATTGTTGGTAGAGTTGTGAATTGATCCAACCTTTCTGGAGAGCAATTTGGAACGATGCTTAAAGGGCTATAAAATTGTGCATACCCTTTGATCCAAAAATACCCACTCCTTAGTCTGTTTTTCAAAGATATCACAAAAAAAATGGAAAAGGACCCAAATGTAAATATATATATATATATATATATTCATATATATATATATATATCAGTTCTTTTTCTGATGGCAAGGAATTGGAAATTGAGGGGGTACCCATCAATTGGGAAATGACTGAACAAGATGTGGTATACTAATGTAATGGAATGTTATTGTACTATAAGAAATGATTAGCACATGGACTTCAGAAAAACATGGAAAGAATTAAAGGAACTTATGCTAAATGAAGTTAGCAGAATCTGGAGAACACTGTATATGTGTATATGTATATATCATTCTGTGATGACTGACTTTGATAGACAACTCTTCTCAGCCATGCAATGCTCTAAGATAATTCCAGGAGACTCATGATGGATACATGCTTTCCACGTCTAGAGAAAGAATTCTGGAGTCTGAATGCAGAGTGAAGCATACTATTCTCTCTCTCTAACGTTTTTTTTTCTTTTTTCTTTTTTTCATTCGGTTCTGATTCTTCTTTCATAATTTGATTAACATAGAAATATGTTTGATGTGATTTCATATGTATATCTTGTGTCAGATTGCTTGTTGTCTTTGGGAGGGGGGAAAGGAAGATTTCAAACTCAATGCCATATAAAAGTGAAAGTTAAATACTATTTTTTAATGCTAAACTCAAGGTGTTTTTTTGTTGTTTTGTTTTTTTTAGCCTTGCTATTACCAATTCCACACCAATCATGATTCATCATGATTTTGTAGCATAGAAAAGTAGGGTAGGCATTTCATTTGTTTCTGAAGTTCTGAATATTACCAGGGAGTGCACACTTCATAGAGGCATATTTTGGTTGAATATAAGAGTAATTTCCCTAATCGTGAGAGCTATTTATAAATGGAAAGGGTTGCCTTAGGAGTCTGAGATTTTATTGACTTTTGATTTCTTCCGTTTTCTGCTAGATGATCACTTGCTGGGAGATCGGGTAAATGGGATACATGAACTATTTTTTAAATAGATAAATGAACTCTGAGATCCTTTTCAATTCAATTCAACTTAACAAATATTTATTTTCTTATAGTGATAAAACCAGAAAAATACAAAGATAAGATATTCCTGACGTATAGCAAAAAATAAATACAATATGGGTAAATTACTGGCCTATAACAGTATATGATAAGTACATCCATTTGCATAAACAAGGTTCTTTGAAGTCTAAGGAGGAAAGATCATTATTAATTAGGGGTTAGGAGTAGGAAGTGAGAAGGATCAAGGAAAGCTCCCTGGATAAGGTTGTAGAAGGACAGACTTGGGAGGTGGGGGAGGGGCAGAGCCAAGATGACAGCATAAAAGCAGGAAAACTCTGTGAGCTCCTCCCATAACCACCTCAAATACGTATAAAATATGACTCTAAACAAATTTTAGAGCTACACAACTGACAAAGTGGCAGAGAGAAACAAATCTCCTGTCGAAGGCAGCCTGCCAGGCCTAGAGGAAGGATCCTTTGCAGCTCTCTGGGAGTTGAACCCAGCCCTGTGTGAGCCTGCAGTTTTAGTCCCAGTGTTTCCCTGACCATGGGCAGCTGGAGCAGACTTCAGGAGGGTGGATCACCAGCAGCTGTGGTAGTTTTCATAATTCCAAAGACAAAGTAAAAACAAAAAGGTCAGTGTGGAACTTTGTGGGAACAGGGGGACCAAGAGCATGTTTGGTCCCCAGCCCCAAAGAAGAAGTGCCAGAGGTGCAGCAGCTATGCAGCTGCCACTACATGGCTGTTTCAGAGCTCCTGGCCTGCAGATAGTAGGTGGACCAAGTGACAATTCAGAGGGTAATCACTCTTGCTTTTACTTACTTGGATCTGGATTGCTGTCTTGGGTGGAGGTCCTGGGGTGTGTGGCCAGTGGGCCAGAGCTTCTGGGGGCTGCAGTGAGGGCATCCAACTAATAGGTTCACCAGCTGTGAAAATTCCCAGCAATTTTGGACAAAACTCTCCTCTCTTGAAGCAGAGTTCTACTGTGGCAAAGAGCTCAAAAGTCAAGTAATTGAGGGGCAACATGAGCATGTAAAGCAAGCACAGCAATCAAATCTTAGATTCCTTTTTGGGGAACAAAAGGGATCAAAGCATGGAATGGGAGGAAGAAAACAAAGTCAGAACTCCTGCACCAAAAGCTTTGAAGAAAAATTGGAACTGGTTATAGGCCATGGAGGAGCTCAAGAAGGATTTTGAAAATCAAGTAAGAGAAGTATAGTAAAAATTGGGAAGAGAAATGAGAACGATGAAAGAAAATCATGAAAAGAGAGTCAACAACCTGAGTGAAGAAAGCAACACCTTAAAAAATAGACTAACTCAAATGGCAAAAGAGGTCCAAAAAGTCAAAGAGGAGAAGAATGCCTTAAAAAGCTAAATTTGCCAGATGGAAAAAGAATTTCAAAAGCTCACTGAAGAGAATAATTCCTTCAGAAGTAGATGGCAGTAAATGGTAGCTAATGACTTCATGAGAAATCAAGATACTATTAAACAGATCCAAACAAATGAAAAAATAGAAGGCAATGTTTCATTGGAAAAAAACCATTGACCTGGAAAAAGAGATCCAGTAGAGATAATTTAAAAATCATTGGACTACCTGAAATCCATGATCAAAAAAAGAACCTAGAAATCATCCTTCAAGAAATTCTCAAGGAAATTTGCCCCGATGTTTTAGAACCAGAGGACAAAATAAAAATTGAAAGAATTCACTGAACACCTCTGGAAAAAGATACCCAAAATAAAACTCCTAAGAATATTATAGCCAAGTTCCAGAATTCTGAGGTCAAGGAGAAAGAAAATACTGGAAGCAGTCAGGAAGAAACAATTTCAGTATTATGGAAACACTATCAGGATAACAGAAGATCTAGCAGCTTCTACATTAAGGGACAAAAGGGCTTATAATATGGTATTCTGGAGGTCAAAGGAACTAGGATTAAAACCAAGAATCACCTCCCCAGCAAAACTGAGTATCATGTTTCAGGGGAAAATATGGTCATTCATTGAAATAGAGGACTTTCAAGCATTCTTGCTGAAAAAACCACAGTTGCATAGAAAATTTGACATTCAGATACAAGAAGCAAGAGAAGCATGAGAAGGAAAACAAGGATAAGAAATCATAAGGAACTTATCAAAGTTGAACTATTTATATTCCTACATGGAAAATGATAATTGTAACTTATGAAACTTTTTTCAGTATGAGGATAGTTGAAGGTAATATAAATGTGTATATATGTATACACATACAAATATATATATAGGAGGGTATATGTTTGCATGAATACATATGTATGTGTGTATATGTGTACAGGTGTACATAGATATAGGGCACAGGATAAATTGAATGAGAAGGGATAATATTTAAAAAATAAAATTAAGAAGTGAGAAAGGAATATAATGAGAGGAGATGGGGAGAGATAGAATGGGGTAAATTATCTCATATAGAAGAGGCAGGGGAAAACTGTTACAATGGAAGGGAAGAACAGGAAGGCAAAAAAGAATGAGTCAACCTTACTCTCATTGAATTTGGCTTAAGGAGGGAATAATATACACACTAAATTGGGTATCTTACCCTACAGAAAAGTAGGGGGGAAGGGAATAAGAGGGGGATGATAAAAGGGAGGGCAGATTGGGGAGGAGGGTAGTTAGAAGCACACACTTTTGAAAAGAGGCAGGGTCAAAGTAGAGAATAGTACAAGTGGGTGGGGTGGAATAAGATGGAGGAAAATATAGTCAGTCTTTCACAATATATCCAATATGAAAATGTTTTGGGTAACTACACATGTACAACCTATATTGAATTGCTTATTTTCCCAGTAAGGGTGGGGAAAGAAACTTGTTGATCGTTTATCAAAATCTTCACAAATATACATACTTTGGTAAGAGAATCTCAATGTGCTAAAGTTTTTCTTTTTTCTTTGCTTTTTGTATTATAATCCCTTTTTGGCTTATGTTGCATGCTGAACATTTAAAAGTCTATCACTGTACATTTTGCAGTCATTCAGTATCCATCTCACAGAAGAGTTCTGAAACCAGTGTTTTACTCAGGCATTATCATAATAGATATTAGAAGCAGTGCTTCTTTTTTTAAAGTGCAAGAAGGAACAGGTTAATTCTCCTCACAAATGGAAGGAAGGTGGGAAGGAGCTTCCTTCCATTCATCTTTCTAAAACCATTACAGCTCTATCTGTTCAACAGAAAGGATAATTTTTATTAATGATTGTTATATATTTTACTTTAAAAAGTGATTCTTACTTTGACACTATGCCATACTAGTGCCTATAGAAATAGTATAATTATGCCCAAAGCTTCTATTCTTATAGATATAACATGATGGAATGAACATGTGTTTTGGATTTGTGCATATACAGAGCCCAGTTAGAATAAGGGCAGGGAAGATGGCTTGTACCCTGCTTCTCCAAATAATGAGCATAGTTCAGATTAAATATCTATAAATTTTCTGCTCATTTTAAATAAAATTTCTACAATTTAGTTTGAACTGAGTAAAGTCAACTATTCTGATCCTTCTCAGCAATGAAAATAAATGATACATCTTCCCTCTATTTCATATTAACCCCTAGAAGTGAAATATTTTTAGCTTAATTAAAATGATATTGGCAGAAGTATTTCAGAGACACTTGAACATTGTCAGTAAGCTTTCTGCTAGAGCAATTCGTATTTCAAATCATTTATTCACTGTCATTTTGGGGCATGACAATAGCTTCATACGTCACCATTTCAAAGAGGATATCTCAGCATATCTCTTTCCTTTTTGGGTTTAGGTATTCTATTGTTGACTGCAGTTTATTCAACATTGATGACAATGGCACCATCACTATAACTGAACCTCTGGACCGGGAGATAGCTGTGTGGCACAACATAACAGTCATAGCCACTGAAAAAAGTGAGTAAGAATTTAGAAACACCATGTTTTACGTACTGCACACATGTATTTTAATCATTTTCATAGTGTCCCTTCCTGAAAGGAGAGAATTCATATTTCTTAAGCATGATATTGTTGTGGCTTCTTGTCATTATGAGGCATTATTTGAACCATTAGCTTAATGAGAGCAGAATGTATATGAGCTCCAAGGAAGGACTTACATTCTTTCATAAAAGATATTAAACTGGAAAGGGAAAAACAAAGGTGATCCATTGGAAGAGAAGTTGTTACACTAATTAAATCTGAATTATTCTCCTGATGTAAGACTTTAAGTTAAATGAAACCCCTTTTAGTTTCATAGCAGCTTTCTTTAATAGTGTAGGAAAAGCCAATCTATTTTTTATATCAATCAGAAGTCTGCTCTGAAAATCAATTGATAACATTGCATATAATTCAAGAAGGCTATCTGTCCAATAAAATTAAAGCCAGTAAGCCTTCCTGAATGAATTCCACCTACTGGTTTCTTCTGAAACTCAAATGCTAATTGCTTTTGTTTACATACTCTTTTGCTGTCAATGATTTGCTATAAGGGATTTCTTGCATGTTTGGATCAGTTATTAGTAAAATTTTGGAGCTAGAACATAGAAATTTAAAAGAATTTTTTGTTAAAGAGGTAAAAATGATAAGGGAACTGACATGATTTAAATAATACCAATCTGGTACTTTATAACCTAACCAAGTTTCCCATGTTCAAAGATAATCATTTCAGAAACCCTTCTGAAAGATGATTTCAAATTAATCAATTTTATTTCAAATAGGTATTAATGAGTACTTGATTCCACTTGTTAAAATTATTAAATTGAAGACCCAGTTCAATTTCCAATTTAGGTCACAAAAATTAAGCTACTAGTGGTTAACCTGATAGATCTTTTAGATTCAGTCTCAAATATCATGCATAAGTCAAAATTTATCTATTATAAAATACTTCCATAATTATTTCATTGATTGATCCAAAAATATTTAGAATGATTAAATCTAAAATATTAGAAGGCCCAAACATTTCTACAAACTCATTTTACATATTAAATCCCATAATCTTTATGGAAATTTATAAAAGTTTTTAAATTAAAAAAACCTTATTTCTCAACTTATTGCAAAGTTGTTAAGTGTTATGATGAAATGGAGTACATTTTGGGTATATTTTTTCTTGCATTGAATACTGCTATGGAAACACTGCAGGATGATTTAGGTCTGTCTTCTGAATCTTCTATTTAACTAAACAATAAAGGATGTGAGAAAAAAAATGTTACAATGGAATAAATGTCTCCTGCAGCAACAGAAATGCCAAGGCTTCAATGTCAAGAAACACAAAAGATATTTATTATAAAGCAAAGAACCTTTACTCTTTGGTTCTATATGTGACCTAATTCATTATTTATAATGTCACTTTATCAATTGGGAAAGGAGTAGAGATAGTTCATGAAAAGTTTCAGCATCTATGAAAATGGAATTCCTCCAAATTGATTCTAATATTTGAGTTATTTTAATAATAATAAAAATATTCACAACTTCATTTCTTGTAATTCTATGTACTTCATTTGAAGGAAATAAAAGAAATGTCTCATGTTCATTTTATGAGGTGGGTCAAGTTTTAATTGTACAACAAATAGATGTCATTGTGGGTTGCTATATTAAAAAATAACAAACATTTTAACGTGCATTGGACACAAATTATTTCACTTTCTATGGACATTCTCACATACCTGAGGCTATATTTTCAAATGGTGAACATCTTTTCCTTTTTTCATATTAATTAGAAAGTTTATTTGCTTATAGGGGAAAATTCATTATGTTACATGGAGATAGATACGAGGAATTTTTTTTGAGAATGTAGCAAGAATAAACTCAAATATTTTCATTTGAGGGTCACAGTTGTGCTTAACTAGAAAAACTAAGTTATTCACATGTCATGGACTATTACAGTTATATATTATACCAAGGGCTATTTATATTTCATTACCTATTATAGTAAGGTTGCAATGATTTTTCAAGCTATATAAAATAAAAAGGTTACATAATATCACTAATAACTGACATTATAAAGAGGATTTATCCTGTTGACTTACATTAAAGTGACCGAATTAAATAAGGCAGATCATGTGCTATTGGCTTTTGTTTACATTGCCTATGCATAGAACAAGATATCACCAAAACGAAATTATATAAATCCCAAACTACAAAAGCCATAGGAGAATTAAAAAGCTATTTTAATTACTTACTCTATTTTTCTATGTAAGAGATTAAAGAATTGTAGGACTAGGTAAAGGTCTCAAAACCTTTGGTATCAAAAAATGTCAAATATCTTTAGATTTAATATGAAGAGTTGTGATTTTACATGAAGAACATTGCTCTGCAAATGTGACTCATGAATGAAAAACCAGACCACCTGGTCTACAGCAATGCAGATGTTAAGGTCACCATTATTACATAAGTTCTTTGAGAAAGGGGACAGTTTCAATTTATTTTCCTCATATCCTCAAAACTTGCCTACACCATAGAAGGAACTTAAGGTATGAGTAGCTAGGTGGCACAATGGATAGAGCTTAGGGCATGTAGAGAGGAAGACCTAAATTCAAATTTCGCCTCTGACACTTACTAGCTGTGTGATGCTGGGCAAATCACTTAACGCTTCTTGCCTCAGTTTCCTCATATGTAAAATGAAGTGGAGAAAGGCATGGCAAACCCCTCTAGTATCTTTGCCTAAAAAACTCCTAATGTGGTCCCAATGAGTCAGACATAACTGAGCAATACAACAACAAAGGCATGCTCACTGAATTGAATCAGATATGATGTTTAAGTTTAAATAAAATTATATGTGTCTGGCAATATGCTATTGAATTGAAAGGAAACAAGATTAATTAGTTGAGTGGATTAAAAATATTTATAATAAAAGTGTTTCCCCTGAATTCTTAATAATATATGGGTAACAGAATCAATCTATATTCAGAAGCATCTTCAGGTATGTTCAATGTGTGAAAATTTTTTGACATCAAAGATAGAAATACTTTATATCACAATAATTGTTTCTTTGTTCTAAGCAAAAAGGGGGGATTTATGTAATTTTTAAATGCCCAAAATATTAAATGAAAAATATGCATATCCATATCTTTATAACAAAATTTTTAAGTTGTTTGTGATTTATATTTAATTTAGTTAATAAGCATTTTTAAGGCACCTACTATGTTGTGAGCACTATTCTAAGTGCCAGGAATGCAGAGTTAAAAGTCTCTAAACCCAAGGAAATCGGGGTCAAAATCGGGGAGATAGCATGCAAAGAACTATGTACAAAGGACATATATACAGAATACATAGGAGACTCCCTCCACCTAAGGAAAGGGTTAATATTAAAGGAAATTAGGAATGGTTTCTTATAGAAGGTTGAATTTTAGCTGGGACTTGACAGGACCTGGGGAATCCAGGAGGCAGAACTAAATAGGGACAACATTCCAGGCATCGGGGAGAGCCAGTTACAATGCTCTGAGTCAGAAGGTAGAGTGTCAAGGGCAAGAAAGAGGACAAATTCTAGTGTCACTGAATTGCAGATTATGTGGTGGAAGGAGAGGAATAAGGGGTAAGAAAACTGGAAAGGTAGGAGGGTGTAAAGGTGTGAAAGGTTGTTTTATTTTTAATGCTTTATTAACTTCCGATTTACATCTGTAGTTTTCCGCAGATTTTGAGTTACAAATTTTCTCCCCATTTTTCCCCCACCAGCGCCCCCAAATAGCAGTCCCACAGGATATCCCCCCCTCCAATCTGCTGTCTCCCATATTTTCTCCCATACCCCTTTCGACTTTTCCAGTGGATGTCTATACCTCAGTGCCTGTATATCTTAGATCCCAATTACATGTAAGATGGTATTAATAATCGTATATATATATATATATTGAATATTTGATTTTAAAGCTTTCAATTACAAATTCATTCCCTTCCTTCCTTGTCACCCACCCTTACTGGGAAGATAAGCAGTTCAGTATAGGTTGTACATGTGTGGCTAATGCAAAACAATAACATAGTAGACATATTGTAAAAGACTGACTATATTTCACTCCCTCCTATCTCACCTCCCACTTGTTCTATTCTCTACTTTGATCCCTTCGCTTTTCAAAAGTGGGTGCTTCCAACTTCCCTCCCCCCCCC
>NW_027186304.1:13102037-13104303 GCF_028583685.1 Petaurus breviceps papuanus
CATCTCCTCTCATTATATTCCTCTCACCTCTTAATTTCACCTTTTAAGTATCATACCTTCCCGTTAAATATTGGGACTAAAGCATCTGTGTGGGCCTGGGCTCAGCTCCCAGAGTACTGCACTTGATTCCTGCTGGCCTGCAGGAATGTCCTCAGCGGGAGGTTAGCTTCTCTGTGTCACTTTGTGGGTTCTGCAGCTCCAAAGTTTGTTTAGAACCCCCTTTTTTACATGGATTGGGGAAGGTGGAAGCTGGAGCTGAGAGACATTCATGCTTCTACTCCGCCATCTTGGCCCCGCCCCCCAATTGTCCTGTGAAAGGTTTTGAATGCCAAATGGAGGATTTTGTATTATTTCTGAATTTAATAAGGACCACTAGGAGTTTCTTGAATGAAATGTGTGGCTATGTGAAGGAAAGGAGGGGAAGTGATGTGGTTAGATCTGGACTTTAGTAAGATATATATGTAAAATGATGTAAAGTTCCATGATAGATATCACAGTTCTATCAATATTTATAAAAGATATAAAACAAAAGTGTCATGGAGTATATCCTATGCAAAGTCCAATTCTGTTCCTCTTTCTGTCTCTATCTCTGTCTTCTTCTTTGTCTGTAATAGTCTATGTGGGATAGCAGTTTAGGTTGCACAAATGTATACTCATATCTCTATTATGAAATTTTATAACTAATTTTACAAATAACAATAATAAGACACTATGACAATTGTCTTGAAAAGAATATGAAATCACTAAGCAACAGTCTGGATGGCAAACTGTCTTTATTTTTATTAAGTGACAAATTAAGAGGATTCATTAAAACAATAATAACAACAACAAACTAATATTGACAGTTAGTTAAATGGACTCTAAAAGTTTCAAAAAGGGACAGCAGGTCTCAGAGTGAAACATACCTGGAGAAAGGATCAAACAACAAGAACAGAGATGTTAAAAATTAATTTTAGGTATTAGATGAGATATCATTGCTTATCATGAAATCTTTCAGAAATAAATAAAATTAATTTGAGGCCATCTTCTGTCTCTCCCTTAAAGTTAATTAAAGTGTTTCCCCTCTAATTTTTAAATGTATATATTTTAGAATAATGTAGGAAACAAATTAGTTTTACTTTCTTAGTTCCACATGAATAGTATTTTTGATAACACAGTTCAACCAATTTATCTGCCAGATTATAGAAGATAACCTCAGGAGAACAAAAGCTCACTCACTGGGAAATTAATTCCCCAAAATACCATTTGCACTTTTTGAAGACTGTGAATGGTCTTTTAACATAAAACTGGTTATACTATTAAAAGAAATAAAGTATGTCATTTTATAATTTCTTATAATTATCAATATTAATTATGCTGAATCCATTCTCTGACAAGCTTCCCAGTGAAGTAGGCAAGCTATTTGTCAAGGTCCCAGTTAAATTAAGACACTCAATGTTTCTCAGTAAACTGAAAAAAAGATATATAATCAGTATATAATTTATAAACTTGATTTCATATCTATTTCTTTTAACATGTCATTTTACTGGCTTTACTACAAATTTACATGAAAATGAGTTTTGTATTTAGAATTATTTTTTTCCAAAATTTTTAATAGTTTTTAGTATGTTTTTAAAACAGAACTTCTTAATTTTTAACTTCTAATATTTTCTTTATTTACACATTCCAAAGCCATTCAAGTTCTTCCTGTGGGTAAGAAACTCTTTTAGGCCCTAAAGAGTTTCTGTGTCTATGATTTCATTTGTATAAGAAACTCCTAGTGAGAAAACTCTCTTACATCAACAGAACAAAAAATTTTGAGTGCTAAAAATGGCTTAGACCCTAGAGAAGTCAGATGAATTAATTACCTGGAGTCTAAAAACCACTGTGTGTCAGAAACAAAACTGGAACCCAGGACTGCCCTGACACAGAGTTAGCTTACAGTCAAAACTCAGCTCAATCTCTTTTTTATAAAATTGCAAACTTATTTCAAAGAATAAGTTTAACCCTTCTAGGGTAAAAATAGAAAGTAGTCAACTTTAAGAATCACTTGAACTTGAACATGGAAACCAACACACAAATAAAACTGCAAAAGAAGGAATAAGTTGAAAGCACATGTTATAATTTAGCACAAAAATCAAAAGTGAAAATATGCATTTATATAGGCAGACTGTAAAGAACAGTGAAAAGAGACTTGGCTCTGAAGTTAGAGAACCTAGATTCAAATCCTCCCACTGATGTTTGCTTTCTGTATGGCATTGGAGAGATCACTTAACATTCTTGAATC
>NW_027186304.1:13104403-13116731 GCF_028583685.1 Petaurus breviceps papuanus
GAGAGAGAGAGAGAGAGAGACAGAGACAGAGACAGAGACAGAGAGAGAGAGAGAGAGAGAGAGAGAGAGAGAGAGAGAGAGAGAGAGAGAGAGAGAGAGAGAGAGAGAGAGAGAGAGAGAGAGAGGGAGAGAGAGAGAGAGAGAGAGAGAGAGAGAGAGAGAGAGAGAAAGAGAGAGAGAGAAAGAGATTTTGTGTATGTATGTGTGCATGCTATGTGTGTAGATAGGCAGCCTTGGAGTTGGGAAAATCTACCTTCTTTGTCCTGCTTTTGACATATCCTAGCTAAGTTAACATGGGACACTCACACTTTCAGTGAACACACTACTTTACAAAAGTTGTAGAAATTTTGTTGATTTCCATTGACAAATAGTGTCCCCTCACTAATTATTTCCTGATATATGAAATGTTATGTCGAATAGATAGGCAAATAGAGAGATGGATAATTAGATAGATTAATATATAAATTATGAACATATAGACTGTTTTCTGTACCTGTGTGACCTTCAGTAAATCAGTTAGCTTCTAAGTACCCCCAGACACCTGTAAATTACACATAAGGTGCCAACCTAAGTTGGTAAAACAGTGTCTTTGTTAAATAAATGACGAGTGTTATCCCACATGTAGTTTTAGATCACTGTATGCTGTCTACATACTTTTGAGGCAACTGCCCTCAAGCAGCATTATGAAATGATACAGAATGTATAGGGGCCTTGGCTTTTTCCTGAATGATTCTTTTTTCAACACCTTTTAAAAATGACCCCATTTGCATCCTGCCCTCATTGGAATACTACAAATTGATGCGAATAGAAATACAAACAAATCATTGTAACACCTGACCTTTTGTATTACAGCGTATAAACTTATGTAAAGATTATTCCAGAGGTACAAAAAAGCTCTTTTATTCCCTAGATAACTTATCCTTTTTATGACATAACCAAACTATGGTATAAAATATTTTCTTCTAATACCTTCATCCCTAAATAGTCACTGTTAACATACATTTTAAGAATTAATGAATATCACTTTCCTGGCACTTAATAGGCATTTTAACTAAATTCTTCTTTAATATATTATATGTATATTGTGCAGGGGTGAGAGAAAAGTGAGTTTCTCTTTTATTTCTTACAGATTTAGACAAAAGATGATTAAAGTATTATGACAGTGTGAGGTATGTTTAAACCTTGGTGTTTATGAACACTTACTGTGCCTCCCTATGACTATAGTTAAGCCTGGCTATTGCCATACCATTTATTCCCAACAATGTTATTTCCTATGATTTTATAGAATTTCCAAATAAAATATAATATACAAGGACTACCTAAACAGACTACACACTCTATTAAGGGTTTCAAAATCAATGATTTTATGAAAATATAGGACTTTAATGTTTTAATTTCATTTGCTTTTTTTTTCTTTCAGATAATTCACAACAAGTATCTGAGGCACATGTGTATGTGCAGGTTCTGAATGTCAATGACCATGCCCCTGAATTTTTCCAGTATTATGAGACTTATGTTTGTGAAAAGGCAAATGCTGGGGAGGTAAGAGAATAATCATTAGTTCAACGAGTTAGTTCAATCTTTATTGCACATATTGTATAATGAACTTCCTTTAACTGATAATATTTCAGTATTATATATTGCATATAGGAAAAGTTTATTATGCCACTTCTCTGGTCATAAGTTTCTCAATTATAAAGTGAAGATTTTACTAAATGATCTCTGAGATCCTCATCATATCTGTTATATTATTATTTGTTTTCCTTTAATGGTGATTTGCAGCACTCCCAAAAATGCATTTTTTAAAATTTCCTACAGCAATTTGGGAAGGACTGAAAAAGTTATAAATAAGAGTTGTTACACAAGATGAATAATATATAGGAGACAGCATCACCTAGTTGCCATAAATGGCTTTAAGATATAAGACTCATATGACCTACATCCTATAGTAACAACAACAACAAATAAGAAACAAACTTACATATTTAATTACTTAGCCACAGTCAATAATATTTGGAAGATGATGGAAAATAGCAAAGGCTTCACAAGAGTGAAAAGGAGCAAATTTAGTAACATTTTCCAAAAACGGACAAATATTGATTCAAAAACTATAGACCAATGAAATTTACTTTGATTCTTGTTGAAGTTGTAGAATTTATTTGTTAGGATACATTGCTGGGAAGTAGAAGTGTAGAGTTTTTAGAGTAATTGAATATTACTTAAGTGTGTCTTAATTTTCTCTTCTGTAAAATGTGGATAACATTAGCACCTACCTCCCAGAGTTGTGAAGATCAAATGAAAGTATAGTTGTAAATCACTTAGGACAATGGATAGCCCATAATATGTATTATATAAATGCTAGCTACTAGTAGTAGTAGTAGTAAGAGTAGTAGTAATAGTACTAGTAGTAGTAGTAGTAGTCATAGTCATCATATTCATTTTTGTAGTAATGCTGAAAACACAGGCTTTTTTATTTGGTATTTTTCTACTGGACACCATTTCAAAGTACAAAATTGATTGATGGATATAAAGAATATGAAACCCAACTCTTTTTCATTATTAATTTAAAAATAAACATTTTTTCTATGTGAATCTTAAAGCAATTAAGTTTTCTAGCAAAATGTCTCTTCTGCATGAGTAATGATGAGACAAGTTTCCATGATACATCTAACTAGAGAGCCTCTTATTCATTTTTTTTCCTGAGTGTCAACATAAAGATATATGATTGGAAGTGTATTCTTGCCAACTGCCCTATACCATCATAGATGATATCCTTTGCAAAGTCCAAAAAGAAGAGAGATTCCTTATACATGCAAAGTTACCCAGATTCTCCTTTTTCTGGTTGTCATTGTTTATACTGATTACACTGAACTGCAGAATACTCAGGAACCTCCCCAGAAAGGTCCACAGATTCTTTCAGATCTAAAGAGATCATAATTTGCATATTTACAGCAGAAACTAACAAACAGAACTCAAGAAGGTGAAGAATACAGGTAGTTCATATTATAATGTGCAGATGATGAAGGAATTCATTATGTTAGATCACCAGTACACAAGAAACATCATGGATAAACACTACTGGTGGCCCATGAACTTGACTTAGGACAAAATTGGAGGAAGATATTATACAGAACTGAATGGTGGAATTATGCAGCAGGTCTAGTGATACAGTAATCATAACAATTTATAGTTACAAAGCGCTCTAATGTTTTCAAAATGCTTTCATCCTAACAGTGGAGGGGATAGTGCTAGTTTCATTATGCTGACTTTGTGGTTAAGAAAACTAAGGCTCTGAGAATTTCAAAGAGTAGTCATGATTATAAATCCAGCAAATATGTGAGGTAGACTTCAACTGAAGTCTCTTGAGTCAAGATCAGACTCTATCGTATATAGTTCATTGACTAACTCACTGCTTTTGAAAGCTTTATATGTAATAAAAGTGCATAGTTTGAATACTGATATTCTTCTGGTAGGGCTATATATCTAAAAACTATTTAAAAAAACAAAACTATGATCTCAGAAAAATGAAAAGTGCAGAACTCCCAAGAAAAATTTGGGGAAAAAAGCATAAAGGAGATAATTAGATTATAACATAACATTAAGTTATATAAGGAAAGTGCTATAAAAGACTTACTTATATTTGAAGATAAATATGGCCATAAAATAAAAAAAAGTCTGCTTGTTTAGTAAAAGTAAAGGAAAACAGATAGATAATCTAAGCACTACTTTAATAAAAATAAAATTCTGGGCTTATCTTCTGTGGAAGATTTAGGAAAACACATGGACAAAACATATTTGGAATAAGAGAACAGACAACATGGTATTGGGATGGAGAACTGGCCTTGGAGTGAGGAAGATCTGTGTTCAAAACCCACTTCTGATAGCAATTGTACTGTGATCCTCAATGATTCACTTAGCCACTCAGTGCTCTAAGCATCTCTTGAATACTATAGTTTACAGAGAAGATTCCATACAGCATTACATAGTTCTAGTCCACTCTCCCTAAAAAAACAAAAACAAAATAGCTGTGCTGTAAACTACATTGTTCTAAGGGCACTATCATTGATTAGATCAAAGATCTATCAGTGTATTCAAATTTAAAAAAATAATTCAATGGGATTATTTTTTTAAGTAAGCATCAATAATGGACCTGTCAACTTCATACAATGTAGGCAAAATAAAAGGAGTATATGTTATGATTACTCGTTAATGTTGTCAGCAGGATAACATGAAAGTAGAACAATTTCTTATTAAAATGCTTACTGACTTAAATTTTGAAATTCAATTACAAAACAGTAACACAAGTTGTTTCAATTAATACAAGAACTGATATGCCCTGAATATATGGATATGCCATGGAAACTACAGATTTTGCGAAAATTTTAATCAATCTCTACAAATGTGAGAAACAGTAGTCAGGCTTTACCCATATCCTCCTGTGATGAAAAGATATTTGAAGTAGGATAGAAAAGGGATTTGACTTAATACAATTATTGAACTTAGAAGGCATTTAAAAATCTTCCATAAAAATGTGCCTTTTATGGTGACAGAATTGTTGAAATATAGGGAAAGATGTGATACCTTGAAAATCCACACATGGATAAAAATAACTAAATTAAACCTTTCTTCTTACACATAATTTTCTAGTATCTGAAAGAAGAGCGCTCTCCTGTGGGGCATACATACATATGTAGTGGGAACAGTCTTGATTAAAATGGTTTTTAGTTCTGGAAAAAAAAAACATTGATTTCACTTTCTCTACTGAAAAATAGTGATGCTTAAAATCATTTTTATTTATATCCTTTTTTTACATTCTCATAGTTTTCTCCACTATATATATATATAGTCCATCACCCTCCCATTCCATATAAACATATAGTATTTTTTTTTTTAAGCAATCGGGGTTAAGTAACTTGCTCAAGCTTACACGGCCAGTTATTTCTGGGTGTGGTGCTGAGTATCTGAGCCCGGATTTGATCCAGGTCATCCCGACACTGGAGCCAGTGCTCTTACTTGCTGAGCCACCTGGCCGCCCCTAAGCAATTGGGGTTAAGTAACTTGCTCAAGGTTAGACGGCCAGGTGTTTCTGGGTGGGTGCTAAGTGTCTGAGCCCAGGATTCGATCTCCAGGTCTTCTCACCACTGGAGCTGGTGCTCTTACTCGCTGTGCTACCTGGCCGCCCCAACATATAGTATTTTTAAATGAAAAAGAAGAAAAAATCAACCAAACAATAAATACATTGAAAAAGTCCCCAAACCTCTGTAGTGGAAAATAGTTGTGGACCTCCTACCTCCATGAAAGAGTAGTTTTGGAGTGTCCTTTCATATTTCTCCTTTCAAGTTATGTTTTATCTTCAAACATTTACTGCACTCACTTTTGATTTGTGTTTATTCTTTCTTTTTACACCATTGTAGTCATTATGTGTATTATTTTCTTGGCTCTGCTACTTACTCCACTCTGCATTAGTGTCTGTGTATGTGCACATGCACATGTATACACATCATGCATACATTTATGCATGTGTTTATGTAGAAATACATGCATATATGCATACATGTGTGCATATATGTATGTCTACATATATAGCAATTCCATGCTTTACTATATTCAGAGAATATACACTATATTTACATTCATTATTTATCATGGTACAGTAATATTCTATTATATTTGTGTGCTTCAACATGTTTGCCATTCTTCAATCAATCGGCATCTACTTTTTTGCATTTTTTTCTGTTACAAAAAGTATGAGTATAAATATCTTGGTGAATATATGAGTTTTCTTCTTATCATTGGCTATGAATTAATTGGCTTAATCTCTGGGTTGAAGGGGTTTTCCCTTTTAGTTACTTTATTTGCATAATTCCAAATTGCTTTGCAAAATGTTTGAATCAATTCACAGCTTAATAACAATGTATAAATGTGTCCATCTCCCCACAACACTTCCAACACTGACTATTGCCATATTTGCATTTTTCCCAATTTTCAGATTTGGAGGTATAATTCCAGCATTCTTATGATTTGTGTTTCTCCTATTATTAGTGATTTGGAGCATTTTTCCTAGTGGTTATGAATAGTTTATAATTCTTTTGAGAACTCTTTGTTCATAACATTTGTGTATGGCCCGGATGCTTTTTAAAATGAGTTCTGGTATGGGAATGATGGATATTTGTAAAGGAAGTGTATTCCAAATAGAAGAAAGAGTTAGAAGAAATGAAGGGGGGGTAGAAAAGCATGATTCAAATAAAATCGCAGCTAAAGAGCCATCTTGTCTGATCTGCCCCCCTCCCATTTTATAGTGAAGGAAACTATGGCCAATAGAAGTTTAATAATTAGCCAGTCACAGAATTAATAAGTCTCAAAGTTAGGATTTGACTCAATGTCCAGAACAAGTGCCCTTTTCTTGCTAGTTTGCTAGCATACCAGAAAATGGAGTGAATGAACACAATGGGAAATAAGTCTAGGAAACTAGTATAAGGTCTAATATAGAAAATTAGAATATGAGACTGATTTCTGCTTTGTTCGATAGGCCAAAAATACAGTTGTTGTTTAACAGTAGGGTAAAGTTATCAGAACTGTGATTTAGAAAAATTTAGTTGATAATTTATGTAGTATTAACTGGGCAAGGAAGACTATAGAAATAGGCTAGACCAGTACTTCTTAAACCATGGGTCTCAACCCCAAAATTTTGCAATAGTGAAAGGTTTCTGAATGTTCAACAACCAAAAAAGTAATTAAAAATCAAATGTGTAATGAATTTAAGGTGTTTCCAGCAGTGCTTGCCCATGTTGCATTGAGCAACTTCAGTGCAGCCTTGGTTCTGAACACAAAGCATGTGAACTTTGCATTGCACATGACTTCAAGCCTTGCCACACCAACCAATACTGCTGAAATGTGAAAAGGGGTCACCAGTTTAATAAGTCTTGGGCTATACAAAAGGTAGTGAGGTTCCACTATAAAAAAGTTTCACTGGGAATTCAGTTCAGAAGTGTGATCAAGTTTCATTTAAAAACACCTCCCTAGGCACTTGGGATACTAAGACTCAAACAAAATAACCCCTCCCCTCAAGAGATTACATTCTAGATGAGGTAGGGGAGAACACATCCAATATATTATAAACATCAATATCATAAAGAAAATGGAGGAGAAAGAGAATATATTACCTGGGAAGAACAGGAGAAGACTTAATGGAGGAAGTGATATTTGATCTGAGACTTTAAGGGAATGAATGATTATTGAAATGTAAAGATCCAGAAGGAACACTATACAAACAAAGGAGATAGGTAAAGTGAATGTACAAAGAGCAGAGAAGTATTGAATTTATGAAACAGGCTAATAATCCAGTTGGGTTCACAAAAAGGAATATTACAAAATGAGTCTAGAAAAGCAGATGAGAGTCAGATCATGGAAAGCTTTCAATACCAGATTGAGAGAAATTTTCCATGAAGCAATGGTAAGTTCTGGTATGGGAATGATGGATATTTGTAAAGGAAGTGTATTCCAAATAGAAGAAAGAATTAGAAGAAATGAATAATAATATCTTTGGCCAAGGTAATTATAAGGTCACAATCACTTCTGAGCAAGATATTTTGAAAGCTATTTTAATAGATATAAGAGGGAAAATATTTAAAGCAAAAAGAACATTACTAATCTGTTAACAGTAGTTCCACTGAGATGTAAGGAAAGACTGAACTTAGGTGGTTGTTGTATGAATGTAAAAGACTGTATATGTCACATAAATATTTTTATAGACAGTAATATTTTATTCTAACATGTAAAAGAAAGACATTATTTTATGGATAAAATAATTATAATAAGGTGAAGTTAACTTTATGAGTTTTAGTTCAATATTTTTCATTTTAAAAATTCCTATTTTGTACAAGATACTGTGGTAAGTACTAGAGTTGCAAAGATAGATAATAATTAGAGAGAACTCTTCACAAGGAATGGACTGCCTTAGGAGGTATTGTGTTCCTCCTTATGAGAGGTCTTCGATGAAGTTCAGGGTGACTACTTACCTGGTATATAACATAGAAAGTTATTTTACTGGAATTGTTTGGGTTGAATAGCAATTGACTTCTTCCAACTTTGAGTTTTTTTCAACTATGAGAGTATATGAGTCAGGAATCATTTCATAGAGGAAAAAAGTTATGTACTTAAACAAATGAATATAGTGGAATATGTTATAGAAATGGAAAATGGCTTGCCCACAGATCATCAACCTTTTAATGAGTAAAAGTATATTCCAATACTCTATGTATGAGAGAGTTACTTGTGTCTAACAAAGGTTATCATAAAGAATATTAGTTTGTATAATCTACTTGTAAACTGTCTGAGATCAAAAGAAACATTTTATCTATACCATCATGTTTTTATTGATGTTGTTTTAATTTCCCCTACTGTCTTCTTTGAATTATACTTGTATAGACTTCAGATAAAATAAATGTAATATTTTCTTTTATGTGTATTGATGGGTTGGAACACTGTTTCTGTGCTCATTCTTATTTGATTTGTATTAGTTCAGTTGTCCTGAAAGAGGTATTTGATGATAACAGCTATTGATTTTAAAGACATCTCCTCCTTCCCATAAATGTCTTCATGCTATTGCCTAAGTGAGCATCATGGTATCATATTCATTTAGCAGAATGAAATCTGTTCTGCTCAATGCATTCCTGTAACCCATGCTAACAAAAGTGTAGCGTGACTGCTAACCATCTCCTGCAGGGAGTAGGGGGAGCATCAAGTCATCATAAATCTGTAGAAGAAAACATGCTGTGGGTCTATTTAGAACAGATATACTGTGTTCAAACTGGAACATCATGAAGAAAAAGAAAGGAGATTTTCTTCTCACTTCCCCCAGGAAATTTGTTTCCATGGCTTCTTACAGCTGAAGGAACAACCTAATTCAAGATATTTGATTCTTCCCTTCCCTCCAAGCATGTGCACTGTCCAACTACAGAGTATAGGAGAGCCCTCAGTCCCCTTCCACCTTATGCCTCCATGCAGTTAGACAGCAGGCTTGTTATTCACTCTGTTTTCTCTACCAAGGAGATCTTCACAGAAGATAACATCAATAAAACTTCACAGAAAAGTGCCAAAGGATACCATTAGCTAACTCTAAAAAAATTATGAGTTCACATAAATACTTGGGGGCACCAACCCATTACAATTATGTAGTGAACCCACTCCATAAGTAGCTTTCATTCAATTCTTAACATAAATTCAGAGAGGATAAGTTGCATTTGCTGACTATTTAATGCCTTCCAAGTACCTAGCACTATGCAAAGTAATTTCTCACTAACTTTGTGCAAGTCTCTTTCTTTATATTTTATTTTCTTCATCTTCAATATACCCTACTTCTCTTAAAGGATTGTTCAAAGGAAATAACATAAATTTACAGTGCTTTGAAGGCACAAACCTCTGAACAAGTTAAACTGTTGTAAGAGAAGATAATTTCTCTGATAGAGTCAGAATTCTTCCTTTAGAGTGTGGGGAAATACTATTTTTTAACCATTCAACATTTTAAAATGTTATGTTAAAGACATGTATTTGAAACAGATAAATTCAGGCATAGTCTGATAAATGGTAATCAAGATTTTCTAGCACCAAAGGCATCTGTAAATATTCTAGCTCTGGTATCTAGACCTGGTTAAATCTGATTTTCTCAGTCAGTCAGTCAAGTATTTAATAACACTTACACTGTACCAGACACTGTTGTAAGATCTGGGAATATAAACACAAGTGAAAGGGAAGTTCTTGTACTAAAGAGCTTGTATTTTAATGTGGTTATACACCACTTGAAAAGAAATTGAAAAGCTGTGGAGAAACAAAAGGGACTCAATGTAGGCTCTCGAAAAATCAGAGTTAAGTGCAGAGAAGAATGAAACTGAACAAACACTTTAAAAGAACTTTCTGAGAAAGCTCCTCTCATTTAGAAAGCTTCTAATTGGAATACCTTCAGTCAGTGGGCAAGGCTGTTATACCTGAAGATTTGGGGAGCAGAACCACTTCTTAGAGACATATGAGGCATTATGAGAGCCTCTTACACTTTTTTCCATTTTTATTCAGTCACCTAATGTACAAGGATGTGATGAATCCAACTTTTGTTCCTGAGAGCCATGTGACCTTGGGCAAGTTACTTAACCCTAATTGCCCTCCAAAAAGAAAAAAGAAAAGGAAAATAAGGTAAAATAAAATTGGTATTTTTGGTAATATTCTTACAAACCACTATCTCCTTCAATGGATGCTCTGAATATGATTTTCACTAGCCAGTTATATTACAAATATCTACTCCCATAAAATTTACACATTGGCTGGTGATTTTGCCTTGTGAAACCTTTTGTTCAGATGAAAATACTTAGTACATTACTTTAATATTACATTAAGTGGATCTTGCTTCGTTGATATTGGATCAGCCCAATAAAGTTCTCAAGAAAAGAATCAGAGTGTACAATTGTTTGTGAGTATGACTTTTCCCTCTTCAACTTTTTCCCCTTTTTTTCTACATAGGATGCATGTGTTGTCATAAAACAACAAATATTTCTGTCATCTAATTAATCATATTTTAATTATCTGAACTAAATGTAGATTTTAAAAATAATTTAGGACAGAGGTGGAGCCAAGATGGCAGCATAGAAGCAGGAAAACTCCATATGCCCCCTCCATAGTCACCTATAAATAACTATAAAAATGACTCTAAAACTTTAGGGCTGCAGAACCCACAAAGTGACAGAGAGACAAAGGGTATGTTGCAGCACACTGAGAGCTGATCCCAGCCCTGTGTGAGTGTACAGGTTTAGCCACAGGGTGGGCATGACTAGCCCTGGTTGGAGGAATTTAGGGAGAGTGGATCACCAGCAGCTATGGCAGTTTCCAGGATTATCAATCCATAAATGCCAAAAACAAAGTAAGTGGTCAGTGTGGACTTTGTGGGGGGGTCTAGGAGTATGCCTCTGCCCCCAGAGGGAGAAGTGGCTGAGGCATGGCAGCCATAGCTTTGTCACTACTTCAGAGCTGTGGCCTGCCTATTGTAGGGGGACCAAACTACCAGTCTGATGGATGACTGGTCTTGCTTTAACCTGCTTGGATAAGGATCACTGTCTAGGGTGTGTGACCAGGTGCCAGAGCTGGTGGAGGCTTCTGAAAAGGAATCCCCCTGATTTGGGACAAAGCTCTCCTCTCTGTTAGCAGAGTTCTATTGTGGCAAAATGCTCAAAAGTTAATTAATTGAGTGGCAACATGAGCAAGAAAAGCAAGTACAAAAATCAAAACTTAGATTAGTTTTTGGGGACAAAAAGGAACAAAACATGGAATGGGAGGAAAACAATGAAGTCAGAACTTCTGCACCAAAAGCTTTGAAGAAAAATATGAACTGGTTACAGGCCATGGAGGAGCTCAAGAAAGATTTTGAAAATCAAATAAGAGAAATGGAGGAAAAATTGGGAAGAGAAATGAGAACGATATAAGAAAATCATGAAAAGAGAGTCAACAACCTGACTGAAGAAAATAACATCTTAAAAAATAGACTAACTCAAAAGGCAAAAGAGGCTCAAAATTCCAATGAGAAAAATGCCTTAAAAAGCTGAATTTGACAGATGGAAAAAGAATCTCAAAAGCTCACTGAAGTGAATCATTCCTTCAGAATTAGATTGTAGGGGCAGCCAGGTGGCTCAGTGAGTAAGAGCACAGGCCCCAGAGTTGGGATAACCTGAGATAGAATCTGGGCTCAGATACGACCACACCCAGAAATAACTGGCCATGTAACCTTGAGCAAGTTATTTAACCCCAATTGCTTTAAAAATTTAAAAATTGCTTTAAAAAAAAGAATTAGATTGGGGCAAATGGAATCTAGTGACTTTATGAGAAATCAACATATTATTAAACAGATCCAAACAAATGAAAAAAATTGAAGGCAATGTGAAATATCTCATTCAAAAAACCATTGACCTGGAAAATAGATCCAAGAGAGGTCATTTAAAATTCTTTGGACTACCACAAAGCCGTGATCAAAAAAAGAACCTAGAAATTATCCTTCAAGAAATTCTCAAGGAAAATTGCCCTGATGTTTTAGAACCAGAGGGCAAAATAGAGGATGAAAGAATCCACTGATCACCTCTTTAAAAAGATCACTAAAAGAAAATTCCAAGGAACATTATAGCCGGGTTCTGGAATTCCCAGGACAAGGAGAAAATGTTACAAGGAGCCAAAAAGTAACAATTTGAATATTGTGGAAACACAATCACGATAACACAGGATATGGCAGCTTCTACCGTGAGGGATCGAAGAGCTTGGAATGTAATATTCCAGAGGTTAAAGGAGTTGGGATTAA
>NW_027186304.1:13116741-13159262 GCF_028583685.1 Petaurus breviceps papuanus
ATCACCTACCTAGCAAAACTGAGTATCATGTTTCAGGGGAAAATATGGTTATTCAATGAAATAGAGGACTTTCAAGCATTCTTTTTTTTTTTTTTAAGAAATCAGGGTTAAGAAACTTGCTGAAGGTTACATGGCCAGTTATTTCTGGGTGTGGTGCTAAGTATCTGAGCCCAGATTTGATTCCCAGGTCATCCTGACACTGGAGCTGGTACTCTTACTCGCTGAGCCACCTGGCTGCCCCTAAGCAATTGGGGTTAAGTAACTTGCTCAAGTTTACATGGCCAGGTGTTTCTGAGTGGGTGCTAAGTGTCTGAGCTTGGGATTCAATCCCCAGGTCATCCCAACACTGGAGCCAGTGGTCTTACTCACTGTGCTACCTATCCATCCCACTTTCAAGCATACCTGATGAAAAAAAAAAACAGAGCTGAATAGCAAATTTGACATTCATATACAAAAAAAAAAGAAGAGATGCATGAGCAGGTAAACAGGGAAAAGATATCATAAGTAACTTATCAAAGTGGAACTATTTACATTACTAGATGGAAAAATGATAATTGTAATTCATGAAACTCTTCTCAGTATCAGAATAGTTGAAGGGAATATAAATGTGTGAGTGTATACATATATATCTCTATATAAGGAGGTATATGGGCATATGAATATATATGTGAGTGTCTGTATATATGTGTACAGGTATACATAGACAGTGGGCACAGGACCAATTGAATAGGAAGGGATGATCCTTAAATGGTGAAATTGAGAGGTTAGAGAGGAATGTAATGAGAGGAGATGGGGTACGACAGAATGGGGTAAATTATCTTATATAAAAGAGGCAAGGGAAAACTGTTACAATGGAGGGGAAGAACAGGAAGGCAAAAGGGAATGAGTCAACCTTACTCTCATTGAATTTGGTTTAGGGAGGGAATGACATAAATTGACATACACACTAAATTGTGTATCTTGCCCTACAGGAGAGTAGGGGGTAAGGGAATGAGGAGGGTGGGTAATGGAAGGGAGGGAAGGTTGGGGAGGATGGAAGTTAGAAGCACACATTTTTGAAAAGCGATAGGGTCAAAGGAGAGAATAGTACAAGTGGGAGGTGGGATAGGAAGGAGGGAAATATAGTCAGTCATTCACAATATATCCACTATGGAAATGTTTTGCATAGCTACACATGTACAACCTATATTGAATTGCTTATCATTCCAGTGAGGGTGGGTGACAAGGGAGGAAGGGAAAGAATCTATTATTTAAAATTTTATAATCAAAAAATATATTATAATTTGTTTTTTTTCATGAAATGGGGAAATAAGGTATACAGGCACTGGGGTATAGAGATCCATCTTGCCCTACTGGAAAGTCAGAGGAGGAATGGGGGAGAATATAGGAGAGATCAGATTGGGGGAGGGCGTATACAGTGGGATTGCTGTTTTGGGGTGGTGGCTAGGGGTAAGACGGGGAGAAAATCTGTAACTCAAAATCTTGTGGAAATGAATGAGTAAACTAAAAAAAACAAAAAATGTAATTTAAAAAATAATTTGGGACTTAATCCTAGAAAATCCCCACTTTATTTAGTATCAGTCATTATGATCATCGACTAAATAATCAATTAAAAGTCTGTGAAGTACAGAATTATAATTTTATTATAAAAACATAATTACATATTATTAAGTGAAGATATAAAATTATTATTATTAAAGCATCTTGCATTTGCATAGAAACTTATGGTTTGCAAAGTGCTCTGCAAATATGTCTTTTGATCCAGGACAACAATGCTGTGAGGTGGGTATTATTATTGTCCTCATTTTACCAATGAGGATACTGAGGTAAACAGAAATTAAATGAATGGCCTAGAGAGTAACTTGCTAAGACAGGATTTTAATTCAAGTCTTTCTGGGTTCTGATCCAGTGTTATAACTACTGAACTCCCTGGTTACCCCTTTTGTGTATTGGAGTTGGTATAATTCATAAACAAGGTAACACAGGATTCATTCAGGGCAAGTTCTTAGGTTAGACAGGCAATGTTAGAAAGACACTGTTCTTTGGAGATAGCTAGGTGGCACAGGGCTTGTCATCAGAAAGACCTGAGTATAAATCCTGCCTCAAAAACTTATTAGCTCCATGACCCTAAACAAGTCGGTTAACCTCTATCTGTCTGAATTTTCTCTACTGAAAGATGGAGATAATATCCACCTCACTGTGTTGTGGTGAGAATCCAATGAGATAATATTTGTAAAATGTTTAGAATAGTACCTGGTACAAAATAGGTACTTGATAAAAGTTTGGTCCCTATTTGTAAAGAGTTCCTTAGAATTGTGTATGAGAAAGTAAGGGCTAGATGGCATTACCTAGGAAGTCAAAAGAAATACTGTAGCAAAAAGCATAGACTGAAGAACCTATTCATTAGGAAAGAAAGGCCATGGAAGGTAACTTTCCTAGTCATATGAAACTTAGGAACATCTGGATTTGAATCTTTCCCTGCAGGTCCTTACTAGATTTGTGATCCTGAGCTAGGCAATTAATTTTTCTCAACCTTAGATTCCTAATATCTAAAATGGGAATAATAGCCTACATAGAAATAAATTTTAAACAGAATTGAGTCAGCTAGGTGGCACAGTGGAGAACGGGCTAGACCTAGAGTCAGGAAGGCCTGAGTTGAAATATGTTCACAGACACTTAGTAGCTGTGTAACCCTCAGTAATTGCTTAACCTCTGTGTGTCTCAATTTTCTCAAGTGTAAAATGGGGATAATTATAGTATCTTCCATCAGGGTGAAATGAGAATATGTGTAAAGTGCATACTGCGAGTACCAGGCAAAGACAGCTAAATAAATGCCTTTAAGAAGGAAGCTAGATGTCTCAGTAGATAAAACACTGGGCCTGGAATCAGGGAGATCTGAATTCAAATCCAGCCTTAGACAAATATTAGCTGTGTGACCCTGGGTGAGTCACTTAAACTCTGTCTGCCTAATCTACTGGAGAAGGAAATTGCACACCACTCCAATATCTTTGCCAAGAAAACTCCATGGGCAGTATTGGTGTGCTGCGGTCCCCAGAGTAACTAAAACTCAGACACAACTGAATAACTAAACAACAACAATAAATACTTGCTTCCTTCTATCCTAACATCCAGGTTTGTTGGAAAAATTAAAGATAATGTATGGAAAAAATACATTACAAAATTCAGGCCCTGTATCAATGTTAGGGAGTAGTAGTAGTAGTAGTAGTAGTAGTAGTAGTAGTAGTAGTAGTAGTTATCTTCATTGAGGTTGTTCCTTTGTCTCTGAGATTCCAGACTTTTATAGAAGTAGCATCACTGTCCAAACATGACCTTGTTCCCATGACTTATAAGGTAAGATTTTTGAATTTGATGCAAATGTCTTCTGTCTGCCCTGGAGATTTCTGATTTCTCAAAAATCTCAAAGTGAATAGCATGACAATACAGACATAAATATGCAACACCTGCAGAGGTCACCTAAGGGGGAAATAATTAGCCTACTCTGCTTTTAGAATGAGCTCACAGTTTTCAACTGTGTAGGTTTGGAAGGAAGGCTGTTGTTTTAGGTTGTATAACACATATTAAGAGCATCTGATGTAAATACAGTCTGTTGATTTCACTGTTTTTTTCCTATTTTTTGTAAATTTTCTATTTTCAGTACTATCATGTGATGTTATTTAATTAGTATTAAAACCTATTGTGTTTTGAAGGGTTAAGGGAAGGGAATAGAAAGGGGAAAGAAGAGAAAGAAACAAGTATTTATTTTCTACTATGTGCCAGACACTATATAAAACTCTTTGGGGTCTATGGGGTGTTCAAGGACTAACACCCCTCAGGTTTACTCATTCAACTTTGGAATATACCTGGCATTCGACTCTCACCTGTGTCTCCCAGAAACTATAGCCTGTATACACTCTAGTAAAGCTGTCTGGCAAGATGGACTAAGGCAGGTTGAGAGTAACCAACAGACCTCAAATCTTCAGTGAGATAGGGGATGTCTAACCCAATCATGTGGAGACTTTCCTGCCAAAATAGGCAGATATGAAAAATTTGTTCCGATGGTCCTGAAGGAGGCTAAGGCAGGCTCTGTGGAGTATTGAGAACTTGATCAGACATCAAAGACACTAGGAGCATATACTATATCTCAGGCCATTGCCAGTTATCTTGACTTGGGTCTTCCCAGTGGAATTTGATGACTTCGGAAGTGAGGCTGATGATTTTGTGCAACTGTGCCTCATTTAAATCCAATTCATACATAAATAAATACATTACCCCATGATATCATATCACCAGGAAATTCATCATCATGTAGATGGCCTCAGCTTTGATATACATACATCACCAGTGCTCTCAGTTGCTTCTGACCCTGTGATTGAGAGAGCAAATATTCCTCTTGTAGACTCCCTTCATAGAAGGCTCAAAATCACAGACATTTCTTCACCTGCACGTTATTCTGCTTGGTTTTGACTCCATCATCATGCCTACCATCCTCCTCACCAACCCCTATGCCAAGTTCTCTCTAATGTGTTCCCCCTTTTCAACTCCATTTTGTGTACTGTCTTTCCTCATTAACGTATAAGTTCTGTGAGAGCACATACTGTCATTGTTTCATGTTTTTGTATCCTTCAAGCTTAGCATGGTGCCTGACACATAGTAGTGCTTAATAAATGTTTTCATATTGTGTCAGACTAACATGAAAAACCTATGTAAAAGATAATTTTAAGCAAATTTCAAACTTTGAAGTATTTTGCTTGATTATTTCAACGATCTGTGATTTTGTTGATGACTTCATTCTTTCCTCTACCCATACAGATTACCTTTCCCTTTACACTTCATTAAGTAGTATTCAAAAGTTATAATGAAAAAAAAATCACTTAGAGGACAATTCTCTCTGATTATGAGCCTCTGCAGCCTCTCAAGATTAATCCTAAGTGAAGATACAGATGGTCTATTATTGGGTATATTTATAAAGCCTATCTGACTTAGTATGAACTGTCAAAGAATAAATGGGAGAATAATTCATGGGATGAAGTTACAAAGCAGTGTTATACACATATTTTATTTTAGTTTTTGTATTGCCAGTGCTTTGAACAGAGTAGGCACTTAATAAATGCATGGTGATTGATTGATATTCGTACTGTACATTGAAAGACCTATCCTTTCCCATATAGATTATAGTATAGAACAGGGGACCCTGGGGGCAGCCAGGTGGCGCAGTGAGTAAGAGTGCAGGCCCCAGCATTGGGAGACCTGGGATTGGTTCCAGCCTCAGATACTCGGCACCCATACAAAAATAACTGGCTGTGTAACCTTGAGAAAGTTACCTAACCCTTATTGCTTTAAAAAAAAAAAAGAGCAGGGGACGCTGGGGATAGGTGGTCTGGTATTCTGATGGCCTAGATAAATTATAAAATGTCACAGACTGGTGGAAGACCAAAAAGTATTATAACGCCAGGGGAAAAGCCTCCTCAAGCCAGGTTGGTTGTACCATGGAAAAAAGACATATTTACTCAATTTGAATTAAGGCTTTGAATAGTGCTGCAGCCTTTCAGAACCTAATGTCACTCCTAATCTATGATGTTTGGCAGAGAATTAGTACATAGAATTAACATATTTTTTATCTAATAATATGTTTTGTAATACTTATTATGCAATTTTCTTTCTGTAGTACATTTTAAATAATTAGATTATATATACTTTGTTTAATTGATTAAAATCAGCACCTATTTAATCATACTAGTGAAGGATACTTTTTTTAACCTCAAAAATTATTTTCAGAGAAGAGGGAAATAGTCTTGTCAATATATAATTAATCTGAAGATAAAAAAGGAAAGTAGTGTGGCATAATGAAGGAAAAATTAGCAACTTTGTACTGGCTATCTGAAGGTCTGGCTTCTGTTCCAATTTCTACCTGGTTCTAGTTTTATGTTCAGAGGGAACTGATTAAACTTCTATAGCATGGCTTTGCTCAACTCTAAAATGAAGGAATGAATACATGCTAGAAATAAATTAGTAAGCTCTTACTATGTGCTAGATATTGTGCTAATTTGAGTTGGAAAATACATGGAAAAATTAAAATAATCCTTACATTCGAGGAACTTAATTTCTTATTTTTCAAATGCTTTATTAACTTATGGTTTGCACATTCATTTCTGCCAGATTTTGAGTGACACATTTTCTCCCCATTTTTCCCCTATCTACTGCCCCAAAATAGCAGTCCCACAGGATATTCCCCTCCTCTAATCTGCTCTCTCCCATATTTTCTCCCATACCCCTTTCAAATTTTCCAGTGGCTCTCCACATGCCAGTACCTGTATATCTTATTTCCCAATTACATGTAAAATAGTATTAATTATAATATATATATATATATATATATATATATATATATATATATATATCTGAATATTTGATTTTAAAACTTTGAATTCCAGATTCATTCCCTTCCTCCCTTGTCACCCACCCTTACTGGGAAAATAAGCAGTTCAGTATAGGTTGTACATGTGTGGCTAATGCAAAACAATAACATAGTAGATATATTGTAAAAGACTGACTATATTTCCCTCCCTCCTATCCCACCTCCCACTTGTTCTATTCTCTACATTGATCCCTTCCCTTTTCAAAACTTCCCTCCCCCCCCACCCTCCCCCCCTTCCATCCTCCCCCCCCCCAACCCCTCCCCCCCACTCTCCTGGAGGTGAGATCCCCTATTGTGTGTATCTCACTCCCTCCTCAGGCCAAATTCAATGGGAATAAGGTTGCCCCATTCATTCCCTTTTGCCTTCCCATTCTTCCCCTCTATGGTATCCATTTAGCCTTGCCTCTTCTGTATGAGATCGTTTACCCCAATCCTCCTCTCACCTCTTAAATTCACCTTTTAAGTATCATCCCTTCCTGTTAAATTGGTCCTGTGCCCTCTATGTATGTATACTTGTAAACATATACACATTCACATATGTATTCATATGCCCATATACTCCATATATATATTTCTATCCCCTTCAACTACTAAGAAAAGTTTCATGAGTTACAATTATTGTTTTACAATGTAGGAATGTTCATAGTTCAACTTTGATAAGTTCCTTATGATTTCTTTTCCCTGTTTACCTTCTCATGTTTCTCTTGCTTCTTGTATCTGAATGTCAAATTTTCTATTCAACTCTGTTTTTTTTCAGCAAGAATGCGTGAAAGTCCTCTATTCCACTGAATGACCATATTTTCCCCTGAAACACGATACTCAGTTTTGCTGGGTAGGTGACTCTTGGTTTTAATCCCAGCTCCTTTGACCTCCAGAATATCATATTCTAGGCCTTCTATCCCTCAGTGTAGAAGCTGCCAGATCCTGGGTTATCCTGATTGCATTTCCACAATATTCAAATTGTATCTTCTTGGCTGCCTACAATATTTTCTCCTTAATCTGGGAATTCTAGAAACTGGCTATAATATTCCTAGGAATTTTCTTTTTGGGATCTTCTTCGGTGTATTCTTTCAACCTCTATTTTGCCCTCTGGTTCTAAAACGTTAGGGTAGTTTTCTTTGAGAACTTCCTGGAGGATGATTTCTAGGTTCTTACTTTGATCATAGCTTTCAGGTAGTCCAATAATTTTTAAATTATCTCTCCTGGATCTATTTTCCAGGTCAATGGTTTTTCCCAGGAGATATTTCACATTGCCTTCTATTCTTTCATTTGTTTGGATCTGTTTAACAGGATCTTGATTTCTCATAATGTCATTAGATTCCATTTGCTCCAATATAATTCTGAAGCAATTATTTTCCTCATTGAACTTTTGAGATTCTTTTTCCATCTGGAAAATTCGACTTTTTAAGGCATTCTTCTTCTTATTGCCTTTTTGAGTCTCTTTTGCCATTTGAGTTAGTCTATTTTTAAAGGTAGTATTTTCCTTAGTCAAGCTGTTGACTCTCATTTCATAATTTTCTTGCATCATTCTCATTTCTCTTCCCAATTTTTCCTCCACTTCTCTCATCTGCTTCTTAAGGTCTTCTATGGCCTGTAACCAGCTTGTATTTTCCTTTGAAGCTTTTGGTGCAGGAATTCTAACTTCACTGCCTTCCTCCTGTTCCATGCTTTGCTCCTTTTTGTCCCCAAAATAGGAGTCTAATGTTGGAATCTTCTGTCTGTTTCCTTGGCCTGGTCATGTTGCCCCTCAGTCACTTGACTCTTGGGCTTTTTGCCACAGTAGGACTCTGCCACCAGACAGGGGAGCTTTTGTCCCAAATGCTGGGTTTTTTTCAGCTGCCAGAGGTATTAGATGGATGCCCTCTCTGAGGTCTCCACATGCTCTGCCAAGCTGGACACACACCCCAGGACCTCCATCCTAGACTGTAATTCTGATCCAAGCAGGTTAAAGCAAGAATGATTACCCTTCAGACTGGTGATTGGTCCCCCTCCACTCTCTAGGCCAGGAGCCTAAGTTGCCAAGTGGCACTGGCTGGCTGTGCCAGTGTCTCAGCAGTTTCTTGCCCCAGGGGCAAAAGCCATGCACTCCCACTTCCTGGGTCCCAAAGTCCAGACTGCACTGACCTCTCACTTTGTCCTTCACATTTTTGTGTTGATAAATATGGAAATGGCCACAGCTGCTGCTGATTTGGGGTCCCTCTGGATGGCGGCTGGTCAGGCCAGGCTCTGGGGCTAAAGCCTCAGCATGGGGCTGGGCTTGGCTCCCAGAGCACTGATCTGGCTGATTCCTGCCTGCCTTCTGGGCTGTCCTCAGAGGGAGGTTAGATTCTCTATGTAATTTTGTGGGTTCTGCAGCTCAAAAGTTTGTTTAGAGTCCCCTTTTTACATGGATTGGTGAAGGTGGGAGCTGGAGCAGTGGGGAGGTCCTGCTTCTACTCTGCCATCTTGACTCTGCCCCTGAGGGAACTTAATTTCTTTTATAAATTTTTTTAAAGCAATCAGAGTTAAGTAACTTGCTCAAGGTTACATGGCCATTTATTTCTGGGTATGGCGCTAAGTATCAGAGCCCAGATTTGATCCCCAGATATCCTGACACTGGAGCCAGTGCTTTTAGTCTCAGACACCTGGCCTCCCCTACGCAATTGGGGTTAAGAAACTTGCTCAAGGTTACACAGACAGGTGTTTCTGGGTGGGTGCTAAGTATCTGAACTCAGATTTGATCCCCAGGTCATCCCGACACTGGAGCCGGTGCTCTTACTCACTGTGCTACCTGGCCACCCCTAGGGAATTTGATTTCTAATAGAAGAAGACTTCTAGTTTAGAAAAATGATGGCCAGAGTATATTTGATTTTGTTCAAAGGACTCACAAGAATGGTGAGTTTATCCAAAGGAAAATCAATCACTTGATATGCCATACAATCATAATTGAAGGTTTGTTTGATGGCCCCAAATAGGATGTAGAAAGCAGAGGGAATAGAAGTGGGGAAGGTTCAGTAGGTCATATAACAAAATAGACCAGGTGAAGAGTTATCTGATTGGATGAAATAAAGCATGGATTGGGAGCCAGCTAAACATAAAGAACTAAGTAAGTTTGGATTGATCCATCCCCATGGTGGGGGTTCCCTTGTTGATTGGATTAATTCCATTAGTATGTTATATGCATTTAAGAGATCTGGTGTGGAAGATACAGATCAAGAGAAATAGGAACCCAGAGTCAGGGCCAAGTAGATGTCTGACTATCTGGAAATTCTATAAATTAAAACATAGGAAGTCATAATATTTAATTCAATAATTTAATATTCTTCTTCAGGTCTTATTTACATGAGGAAATGTATCTGTGGGGAAAATAACATTTCTTTATTAGCCTGAATGATTTCTACATTATGGCCAGTTTTAACAAATCACTGCCACTCAACTCAACATGTTCATATATAAATTATTATGAAATATCTTTAATGTAAATTTTCATTGTTTTGATATACTTATTATGTTGGAAAGATTATCAGATATGTAATAAGAAATTTGGATATTTATTTTGTTTTTGAAGCTTGTTATCTATGGTATCATGAGAAAACTGTTTAAATTCCTTGAACCTCAATGCCCTAATTGTAAAATTGTGAAAGAAAAACATTATACATGCTTCTCAGGGTAATTAAAAGGAAAGGAATTTATAAAGCATAAATATTCCATATAGATTGAATATAATGTTATTTTTAGATTGAAACATTATTCCTTGTTAATGTCAATTTGTATAACTTGAAATTATTTTAATCTATTCATTTCAAAGGAATTTGTAATGATTTTAGTGTGTTAATATGTATTTTTAATTTATACTGGGAAATAGTTTCATTTCAGTATTATCAATGTTGTGACATGTTTAGAAACTATGCAGAGTAAGTCAAGCAAAGAAATGACTTTCATATATTTAACAATTTAACTAAGTCAAGTGTATTTTTGGACATCAAAATCTCTAATAAAATACCATAAAACATGTTTTGAGGCAGAAAAAATGTGTTAAAAGCTATTTAAAAACAAAAGTAAAGTTTTATTTCAACTCCTAGATTATTAGAGTAACCAGTTCGAGTCTTAAAGCAAAAAAATTTGCCCCACTTAGATTCCAGACAAATCAATAAGCCATCTTATAAAAGCCATACTTTAAACAGTTATCTGTTTTAGCATCAAGGACATCAGATTTTTTAGAATCTTCTGATTCACAAACAACTAGGGAAGAATGCTTCAAAGTCTGACACTGCTTTAGTATCTGGTTATATGCATGTATGTTTTCATTTGTCATGAATTGGGGCAAGCACATAAAAACAAAGAATAGGTCTATGTCTCTCTAAATTTTTTTGTGGATTGGCAATAGAGATCAAAATATCCTTTAGACATCCTTGAACTATGTTTTTGGTTTGTTTGTCATGAATGTTCATTAGTGACTGGAATTAGATCTGAATTTTCTTAAGAAATGGTCATTGTACTTATGTTTATTGTACTTATGTTTATTGTAGAAAATCTCTCAAGAGTCATGAGTGGAAAGTTTGCAGATAAAGATGAAGGGATACCTTGACAAGAAACATGACTTTCCTATTGATTATTATTCTTTCATTACTTTTCATTGAAAATGGGGCTAATTCCAGTGAGGAATGGAAGTATATAACAGCAAGAGTAAATGTATTTCATGTTTTCATTTTGTACCCTGTGGACTAAGTATTATCACACCACGTGCTCAAGTGCACTCACACACACACACACACACACACACACACACACACACACCTTATTTCAATCCCTTTATTTTGCAAAAGAAGAACCAAAGAAATACAGAATTCAGGAATTGAAAGGGGGAGAGCCAAGACATCAGAGCAAGAACAGCATTCTTGCTAACCTCTCTCAATAAATCCCTGTATATATTAAAAATGAATAAATAAATAAAATGCATCTCACCAACTTATTGGTAGAAAAAAATAACAAAAATTAGCAGTCATTTTTCCACCGCAGGACAAGTTAGGAAGAAAAAAATGCTCTTTGAACAATGGGTTTAGGGCTAGCCAGGAATACAATGCAGCAGAAACCACACTGTTTTGGGGCCATACAGGACATGAAAGCATCCAGTACCTAGGGATGGTAAGGGGACTGAACACCTGGTTGAAAAGAGTATCTAGGAGATTTCATTGCCAACACTGGGACCAGGATCAGATACCATCTGGCAGCTCTTTCTCCCATTATCCACTTCCTCGTAGTAGTTCCAGGACAGAGAATATTTGCAGTCATGAGGAAACAGGGACCTCCCCTGGGTAAGGAACACCTATAATCAAATCCTTAAAAAAATGTAAGTTTGGCATAAACCAACAAAAATTCCTAAAAGAACTAAAGAAAGAATTTTTTTTAAAAAGAGCAAAAATTATTTTTTAAAAATCTGAGAAGGGTAGATGAAAATATGGGTAAAGAAATGTGAGTTATACAATGAAAGCATGAAAAGAAAATTAAGCTAGATAAAGAGACATACAAAATACTGAAGAAAATTACTTTTTTAAAACTTAGAAATGGTCAAGTAGAAGTAATGTCTACATCATACATCAAGAAGCAATAAAATAAAATAATAACTTTAAAAAAATAGAAGAAAATGTGAAATGTTTCACAAGAAAAAATAACTGACCTTGAAAAATAGTTCAAAGAGAGGTGTTTAAAAATAGTTGGATGTAGGGCGGCCAGGAAGCATAGCGAGTAAGAGCACTGGCTCCAGTGTTGAGAAGACCTGGAGATCGAATCCTGGGCTCAGACACTTAGCACCCATCCAGAAACACCTGGCCGTGTAACCTTGAGCAAGTTACTTAACCTCAATTGCTTTAAAAAAAATAGTTGGATTACCTGAAAACCATAATGGAAAAAAAAAGAACCTAAACCTCATATGTCAAGAAATCATAAAGGAAAATTACACAGATATTTTAGAACCAGAGAGTAAAACAGATTTTAAAAGAATCTACCAATCACCTCCTAAAAGAAATCCCAAAATGTAAACTCTTAGGAATATTTTAGCAAAAACAGCAACAACATACAGACCACTCAGGTAAAAAAGAAAATACTTCAGGGCAGCTAGGTGGTACAGTGAATAGAGCACTGGCCCTCGAATCAGGAGGAACTGAGTTCAAATCTGCCCTCACATACTTGACTTACTTATCAGTTATGTGACCTTGGGCAAGCCACTTAACCCCAATTGCCTTGCTTTGACCCCTCCAAAAAAAAGAGAGAAAAGAAAATACTTCAAGCACAAGTAAAGAAATAATTCAGATACCATGGAGATCTAGTCAAGATGACATGGTTTGAAGCAGCTACCAGAATAAAGGAGTAGAAGATTTAGAATATGAAATTCTGGAAAACAAAGAAACCAGTATTATATCTAAGCAGAATCTTACCCAACAATATTGAGTATAATCCCACACAGAAAAATAATGGATATTTAATGAAGTAGAAGACTTTTAAGCATTCCTGATGAAAAGACCAGAGATGAATAGCAAATTTACCTTCTAACTCAGTTCTCAAAAGAAGTACAGAAAGGTAAAAATGAGTGATAAAAATATCTTAATAAGGTTGTTTATATTTCTATATAGTAAGATGATACATGTAATCCCTAAAAAGAATGAAAATTTTTAAAATGTACTTCAATTTGCATTCTGAGTATATTAGTTCCCTCTCTAGACATTCATATTATTTTTCATCATGAGTCCTGAGGAGTTCTGGTTGATCATTTTATTGATCAGAGTTACTAATTCTTTCATAGTTCTTTATCTTTACTATATAGCTGTTACTGTGTAATTATTTTTTCTCCTTGTTCTTTTCACTTCACTTTGCATCTTGCACTCCCCCCTCTGAATATTGATAATGTGGAAGTGTTTTGTTTGACTTCATATCTATAATGGGTATCATATTTCTTAACATCTCAATAAGTGGGAGATTCTCTGACATGGGGTCCACTATCTCTAAAGGTAGACAATTTTACTTTGGAATCTAATTCTTTAGAATTTTTTCTCTGAATCAAGCCAGAATTCTCTTTCCAGGAACCCATAGCTCTTTCTGTTCCCTGGGGCTAAATGGAAGAAATTAAACCCTTCTTTCATGTAATAGACATGAATATATTTGAAGATAGTTATGATATCCTAGCTAAATGATTTTTTTCTGTTTAAAGTATTTTTATACTTTTAGTTTTATTTTTCTTATTAATTTAATAATCATCAATATATACAAATATTTTAGTGAATAGAAAAGATATATATATATATGTATATATGTGTATGTATGTGTGTGTGTGTATATATATATATATATATATATATATAAAACTATCAACTTCTGTTATGGGAAGATTGTTTTTTTTTCTCCAAAGATGTTAAATGGGCAAACAAACAAACAAACAAGAAAAAAACTAGATATGACCATACAGTATTCTGTTAATTTATGTTTACTTTTATAATTAAATAAGACACATTTAAGTCATTCAGCAGGTAACAAAAGGAAGTTTACTTGGCCACAATATACAAAAGATGTTAAACAAAGATACTAGAGAACTTAGTGTGTATAATTATTATCCTCCTTAGCATTATATGGAAATGTGTCTGATCAGTAGAGAATAGCTTCATGACTAAAGGAGTTTGGAGGCATATGCCAAGTCTGAAGGGTCTTGACACAAATGAAAATGAATTTTTTATCCTCTTAGGTAACTAAGACACCATTTTAATATAGCTAGAAGTAACCAGACTCCTGTGTCAATGGATATATAAATTGTATATTATATATATATGTATGTATATATATGTATGTGTGTGTGTATATATATATATATATATATATATATATATATATATATAGTATAAATCTTAACTCTATGTGCCAATCAAGTCTCAAGGCCAACTTTTGTCACCTTTCAGATGAAAAAAACAGTACATACCAGCCCTATTTTTTGGCAGAGGGAGGGAAAACTTTGTAATCGTCTTATCTTAAAAGTGTATATCAAATTTAACATGGCAGCAACAAAATTCTCCCACTTATTCATTCTCCTTCTAAAACTATAATTTTACATTTATTTTATTGTTTTGATACTCTTTTCTAACTTTTTTGCATATCTAATTTTTGCATCAACAAATCACTTCTGTATCCTCCCACATTCCATAATCACCTAATAGAAATCAACATATTCTTCAACAACATTCTTTCTATAATTCTCTGTTTAATGGGTGAATTCATCCCATTCACATTTGTAATTATCAATGTCTGGTATATTTTTACCTGCATCATATACTATTACAATGTTTCTAATTCGCTATTCCCCCATCTTTACAAAGAAGAAAGTGAAGAAAAGGCATGGTATAAATGCTCATAACCTGTAGTTGGAATGTTCAGATTATTTAATATTCTTTCTCTTTCCATATAGCCCAATTGCAGATGACTGGGCTTTAATTTTTCAGTCCCTAAATAATAACCCTATTAAAAATAATCACCTCAGGGCGGCTAGGTAGCACAGCAAGTAAAAGCACCAGCCCCAGTGTCGGGATGACCTGGAAATGGAATCTGGGCTCAGACACTTAGCACCCACCCAGAAACACCTGGCTGTGTAAGTTGAGCAAGTTACTTAACCCCAGTTGCTTAGGGGCGGCCAGGTGTCTCAGCGAGTAAGAGCACCGCCCCCATGTATCAGCAAGCACCTCAGCACCCCCCAGGGTGGATGCCAACACAAGTTCTTAGATCTGCTTTGTTAAAGGAAAGCAACTCAAAAATGGGTTAACAAGCTTACTTTAATCAGTCAAATATGTATCATATACCTAGTTCAGGGGAATAAGGTCAGCACCCTGAACTTCCGAGTATACAGACAGAATTATCAAGACAGAGAAACAGATCAAGTAGACAGGTTTCCAAACTGTCCAAACATTACATCCATACCAAATCAACATCTGGGTTTTTCAAAGCCTGAGGGCTCTAAACAACAGCTTCCCAGAGTCTCATCTGATCAAATCACAGAACACTTCTCGAAGTGAGCCCCAAAACAAAGCCTCACATCAGGGAGTATATAGCCTTCTCCTGGGTCAGAGAATGTAACCACCCTCTTGACCCACTGCCCAATCACACAGCATGGAGGTGTGGTCAGTCCTGAAAACCAAGCCTCCTGCCACAGGCTCCACGTGACCAAATTCAGCCTATTAGAAGGCAGAGTATATTTTCAAATCAAGGAAGATTTTCAAGAGTCTCTTAAGCCTATCAAAGGGCCTAGGGGCATTTAAATTTGCATTTCCATTACAACCCAGTGTCAGGATGACCATGGGATCAAATCCGGGCTCAGATACTTAGCACCACACCCAGAAATAACTGGCCATGTAACCTTGAGCAAGTTACTTAACCCCAGATTGCCTTAAAAATAATAATAATCACCTCACTAAAAGCAAAAGCAATCATGCCTCTATTTTGAAGATTGGTTTGTTTGTTATTATTCCCTTCACAAGTCTTCCCACACTTAATCTCCCCTCTTCTGTCTCACGCATTATATCTATTTCTGTTTACTCTACTGAGTTTCTCCACTAAGCTAGGAATCAGTTTAACCTTCCTTTTTCTAGCTCAGATAGGAGTGTGATTTATGAAATATCTGTTAAGATTTAGGGTTGCTAGGACCTAGAAATAGTGACATGTGGGCCCTGCCCAAATGAATTTAACACAAGCCATCTTTCAGCCAAAAACAAGGTTTATTAGAAAACTGATATAGGGTGGGCCTGTTCCTAAAAATCTATCATATTGGCCAGACTCTTAAGGAATCTTAGCCCCTTGATGGAGGCAAGATGGACCTTATACACAGAAAGACTCCGTGAAAGATCTAGGAGTGGCCTAGTAGTTTAATCTGGAGGTAACAAAAAATGAAGGGCTGAGCTGGGTTAGGGGTAAAAGAGAACTGGGAGATTGTGCATAGGCTATAATGAAAGGCCAGTTGACTGGGATGGGTTGATGCCTCAGGTGAATGCCAGAGTCTTGACAAAGTTGCAGAGTTCAAGCAGAGTTCAGGGGAAAGTGCAAGAGAAGCTTTCCAAGGCCCATAAACAAATGGGGACCAAATTCTTTTGGGGTAAGGGAAAAAAGTCTAGGCTTGGATCCATACCCTGCCACATCCATGATCCCAACCTCTTCATATGTTTTTATTCTGAATAATCTCAATTATGAGAAATTTTTTCTCTTCTCCCTCTTTTATTTCCTATAATATTCATTTTTTCCCTCTTAAAAAAGAACATTATTTTGCCCTTTAAGATTTGCAGAAATGATATGATTTGTTTACTGGGATAGCCTAGAATATGTGTTCATTCTGTCTTTTTTATTCCTTACCTAGTCACTTAGCAAAGATTTTTGGGTTTCAGGTCTCATCTACTAGAGATAGGGTTCAAAGAGACATTTTTCACTGGTTTCAAATCTCATTTCCTGTTTCCATCTTCTGTGGGATTAAAGAACTTATTGGTATTTCTATTTGGTTCTCAGGAATCTTTCTTTCATGTAATTCTTCACCGTTATGAAGTTTTGTCTCCAAGTTTGACTTAGTTGTGACAAATCCAGTTGACTAAGAATTGACTGAAGTTGCCAGGATCTCCTTTCCCAGAGTACTGAATTGGCTGGGGATTATGAGATATTATCATTTATACCTTCTGATTCTACCGTAAATCTCTGAAACTCTCTGCTCCAGAGAGACCTAAGTTTCTTTTTTTGCTTTTTGGAGGGCAATTGTGGTTAAGTAACTTGCCCAAGGTCACTTGTTTTGTGTGTGTGTGTGTGTGTGTGAAGTGTCTGAGGAGGGATTCGAACTCAGGTCCTCCTGGCTCCAGGGCCGGTGCTGTACTCCCTGCGCCACCTAGCTGCCATGAAGACCTAAGTTTCTTTATGGACTTTTGCTTTTTATGTAAAATAACTGACCTTATGAAACTGTGACATAACCTCTCCCACCAGCAACTTTGTCTTTCCCTATGCCTAACATCTTTTATGTGAAGCTTGGCTATTCCTTCTGCCTTAGTACCCTATATAAACCTTGTTCACATTCCCAGTCCCTTCCTTGGGTATCCCGGCACTTGTGTGGCTTCCAGAGGTGCAGCTTACTTGACAGAATAAAGATCTCCATTTTGCTACTTTGGATGTTTTCATTTAAATATAAATTAAAATGATAGCTGGAGCCTTTCACATCTTCATTTTTTTGGTTGGAAACAGTTTGATTCTTCAATTAAATACCAATACTTCCATTACCCAATTCTCTTAAAACATCATCTATCATTATCTCCTTCTTGATAAGCTTCAACTCATTTTTCTTTCATAAAGTGTAGAATCAAAAACCAAAACAATATTCACAAATTCCCCATAGTGGAGAAAAGTATACATAATTATAACAACATTAATTTTTTCAGTATGTACCTCATTTTATGAAACCAAGGATATCTTGCTTGTATATTTGGCTTCCATGTCATACTATTGAAAAATTATTTGAGGCTAATTATATAAATATATCTGACACATATATCTGGTCTATGTGTCATTGGAAGAGATTTAAGGCATCTTCCTTAAAAAGAAATCTAGCCAGAAAACCCAAGATATCTAGTGAGGTTTCAGTGATTAAAATTCATTGGCCAACAATATGTCTGAGCCCAAGCCTCACTTGGTCTTTGTTTGGACTCCATGACTCAGAATGAGTGTAAATAGCAGTTGTTCCTGTCTTGGCCAGAAACCCTGAGGGTCTTCACCCTGCAGATAGATTTTTTTAACTTGGTAAAAGAGGTCATTCTGGGATCTCATTTCTTATTTAGCCTTAGTCATTGAATGGGATTTGCCTGAGAAACTGAGACCTGTTATAGACCTTAGCATAAAAAGGCTAAAGTCTCCCATTGAGTTTGACACCATTTCCAGTCATCCTGATATATCCACTGGACCCAGATGACTCTGTAGTAAAGAATGAAGTTGGTGACCTTGCACAGCCCTGCTTCACAATCCCTACTCCCTTGCAAGTCATGATATCTATCACCTTCCTCATTCATCCTGTTTGAGAAGGACAAACAGCAAGGATAGGTCATTCCTTGTGGGAAAAAAAAATCTTCTTTCTACCAATGCAGATCTGAAGACTTATATTTATCCCATTGGATTTCACCATATCATTAGATTAAGCCCATTATTCTAAATTGTCGAGATATTTTTGGATTCAAATTCTCACCTAGTATTAGATATCCTTAAAAGCTTTATGCCAACTGCAAATTTTATAAGCCTGTCATTTATGTCTTTATCTAAGTCATTGTAAAAATGTTAACTATAATAGGGTCAAAGTCATATTCTTGAACAATCCCACTTCATAATTATCTTTGGGTCTCATCATTCAAACAGTGTTAAATTGACAAATGAAATACAATTCCATACATATATATTTTTGGCAATGTTAACTTGAGAAACTTTGTCAAAAGCTTTCTGATTTCTAACTAAACTATTTTTATGTCATTTCTGTCATATAATAGTCTAATTACTGTGACAAAAAGGAAACTGTAGTTAAAAACACCAGTGAGCTCCTCTGTCATACAAATGACTACATACAACAAGAGATGTACAATTTTCTTCATGAATATACATTAGCTCTAATTGATCACAGCTATATTCTAGAATTTTGCCAGAAATTAACATCAAAATCACTGGTCAACATCTGCAGATTTTTCTGGACATATTTCCTTTTTCGGAAAATGGCAACATTCGTGGCAAGAGATGGGCATAAAAATGAAGTATATAATTAGTTTATATAAACTGTTTGGGAAAGACAATGTTTTTAATACAGTCCATGACTAGAAAATAGTAATTATTTTAAGTTGTTTCTTGAATTGGAATGAATTTTTTAAATGTCAAGTTCTTTGAATTTAGCCATGGATTTTTTGTATTGCTCATGAGAAAAATTACAGATATCAGTTATTTGAAACAGAAGTCAACTTAAAAATTAATTTGAAATGAGGCATTTTGTTTCAAAATGTGATATAACAATGTTTACACTAAAAGAAACTAAAGCAGTACACATTTCAATAATTCAGAAAATATCTAAATTCAGGACATTTATTCTTACTAGAAATGACCATTTGATGTTAAGGAAAATGTAAGAAAAGATAAATAATTTCAGCAGGATAGCCCTCATTAAAATTGTCTTTTACCTGTTTCTGGTTAAAATGTATAGTTGCTTTTGATTGTGTGTGTTTGCTACATTTACCTTGATTGTCTTCAGGGAACTTAAGCGGTCCAGAAAAACATATTCCCTAAATTATATTAAAAGAATCTTATGATGAATTTGAGATGAATTTTTATATTTAGATCCAAACACATTAAAGATCAGTTTATGTTGTTCTTTGGCTTGCATATTCCAATTTTTATGTATTATTAAATTACCCAAATATCTTATGATTCTTTTTTTCATGTGAATAGCCATAAGGTTATTTACTTTTCTGAACATGATAAACAGTGTAGTGCTAATTATTCTAGTGAGTGACATCTATAAATAATGAAAAAGGCATGGAATATTAGAAAACTAGAAGAGACAGAGTTCATTTGGTTTGACTAGATTAATTGATTTGATTATATCTCTTCTAGATCTACAATCTAGACTCTAGAAGAGATTAGATCTAGAAGAGAGTCTTCCTGGTATTTTCAGGGGTCTTGAGACTGTTCTACAGGCAGAGAGTGAGTTGATGAGGACATTGACAATATATATTGTGGCTTTGTTAAGCTTTGTCTCCCCAGGAACAGAGATTGTTGATAACTAGCCTTGGGTCAAGATGAAGAAAAGACCTGTCTTTGGGGATTAAATGCTGTGATGATATCTTAACCTTGCTGTAGTTTAGGGGTAGATGGTCTTTGTGCTGTCCACTGCCCCTTTTAAGAAGGTGCTTGGCATTAACTGATGATAATTGTAATTCAATTGTGATCCAGTGGTGGGAAACCTGATTTTTTTTTGTGCTGTGTGATTGACCAAATGAATATACTTTTTTTATGATTGTAAACTAATCTTAATCTCCATTTGAGAAGAGAGACTTTGTGATTGACTAAATGAATGTACTTCCCAGGGGTGGAATAGTACTTGGAAATTATTGAATCACACCTAGTGAATGCTGGTTTTTTTTTTTCTCTGTTCTGTGAATGTTTTGCCTTAATTTGTCACTGAATAAAATGGAGAGTTACTATGCTGGTATTCTGAACCTTGGAAGTTGCCTTTGCTTGGCATTACAATTTTTAATATACATAATATAGATAGTACATGTTACATCTTTAGGAGAATAAATATGTTATGCATAAATGGAAATATACTTAAGTATGCACACACATATTCCCTCAAGCTCATCTTTATGCATCAAGTTTATGAAATTTGAACAGTATTTGCATTTTTCTGCCTGTGAAATATAATTAGGTGATAGCTTGTACTTACCTACCTGTTGGAAAGCAAAATTTTCTAACAATTGATTGGAATTGAGTTCCTAGGTTTTCATGAGGAAAAGTTCCTCTGCTATGAGGTTCCTATTGGAACTTTATACTGTAAACATGCTGAGGTCAGTGTGATCTCAGGCAATACAAGGATAAAGTTAACTACAGGTGTTCAGAAGAAATAATATTAAATTCACTAAATGTATTCTTTACCACAATAAAAAGAGATTAAGCTGTAGTAAAATAGGGGCAGCGTAGCTGTTTGTTTTGTGTTTTATTTTTTGTTTGGTTTTTGTTTGTTTGTTTTTTTCACCCCTTAATACTTCTGTTACTAGAACACCCACATACTTATACACCTTTCTAGTAGCCCATTTATATTATTTTTTTGTGTGTGTGTTGTAGAAGGGAACTGCAAATGTGTCACACATTGGCTGTTGCCATGGTTGGCTGCTGCTATAGGATAACTGCTACCTGTCTGTTCTACTGTCATCTAGAGCATTTCTAAATTCCTACTGTATGTTGAGGGCTGATAATATATGAGTTTCCTTTCTTTCCAAACTGGGAGGGTCTCCATGGCCAGTCAGCCATTTGCTAGAGGTTGTTATAGTACATACACAGAGACACACCCACGCACCCATGCACGGGTGTGTGTGTGTGTGTGTGTGTGTGTGTGTGTGTGTGTGCATACAGTGAGTATGGAGCCACTTGACTAAATAAATAGATAACCATATAGCTATAGCTATATAGATGAATCTAGATTGTTAGACTGACAGTAGGAAAAATTATTTTTTGCATTTCTGTGAATTTTGAAAAGCTCTTTATTATTCAGCATTTTTTGGACCAGTTGAAAAGAGAGGCAACAGTGCATATAGAATCAGCCTGAGTGTCAGAGAAACCTAGGTTAGGGTCCCACCCTAGCACACACTGACCATGTGACCCTAGGTAGGTATAACCTTTCCATTCCCCAGTCAAATCTCTCAGACTATACATCATATAGTAGTTACTTATTAATCTGAATCAGTAGACGGTGTTTCCTCACCTATAGTATATCAATGAAATTGAAGATTCATACCATCCAAAACAAACACAGACCACCTTTCTCACAGAAAAGAAGCTACATGAGCCTAATCTAGGAATCAGAAATATAATAACTAAGATGGAAGTATAATTTTGGTCACAGTATTTCCAGAACAGTTTCCCATTGACTGCAATAGTATGCCTAATTATTTTGTATATCTTTGGAGATAAAAATGTAGTTGTTAAATATTGAAAGGAAGACTATTTAAAAATTGAGACCACACTTTCCCTAAATCTTTCTTTCTTTGGTTTAAACAGCTCTAATTTCTTCAACTAGGACTCATATTCATTTCCCCTCATTCTCCTGGTTGTTCTCTTTACTCCATATATAAGGTATACTGCAAAGGTATCCTTGTCTTCCTTATCATTTCCTTTCTGTATAGATATTTAAATGAACTCATTAATTCAATACAACTATTTTTTGTTCCTTCTAGTGGATAGGCACTCTTCTAAAAGTTCTAAGGTAAAGGTAGGTGAGACAAATTCTGCTTTCAAAAAATTTACATTATACCCCCCAATTAACAAAGATTTCTGTAGTTCACAGTTTTTAAAAACTCCAACTCTGGCCAAAAACTAGTACATTTAAAAAAATTTGCTATTAAAAGTTATTCCATAGATTTTGTAAACAAGAAATTCAGAATCTATCGATTTGATCATATGGTTACTTTTATTATTTATATAATTAAAAATGTTCATGATACAGAACGTTATGCTAAATCAATCTTCCATCATTCTTATAAATCAAACATGAGAATAGTGTATAATCTTTCTAAAATTTGGTTTAAACTATCTGATAATATTTTATTTAAAAGTTTTATATGTATTTATTATGCATATTGATTTATCATTTTCCTTCTTTGCTTTGGCCTTACCTAGTTTGAGTGTCAAAAGAGTATATCATAAAAAGAGACTGGAAGTTACCCTCTTGCTTATTATTTCAAGAAGTTTACATAGCTCATTAAATATTTCATATAATTTGTTTGTGAAGGTATCAAGTACTGGAGTATTATTTTTCCTTTAGCATTTCATCTATGGCTTGATTATGTTTTCTGACATTAAGTTATAGAAATATGTGTGTGTGTTTGTAAAGAGACATAGACATAGACAAAAAAGACAGACATAGAGACAGAGAGATAATTTATTATTTTGTTATTCTGGGTTTATATTTATAAATTCAAAAAAATTACATTTTTGAAAGTATATCCATTTGAACATTTTCTTGGCAAATGGTATAAGATATTGGTCCATGCCCAATTTCTGCCATACTGCTTTCAAGTTTTACCAGCAATTTTTTAGCAAATATTGAGTTCTTATTCCCAAAAATTAGGTATTTACACTTGTCAAATACAAAGCTACTACACTCATTTGCTTCTTTAAATTATATGTCTATTCTATTAAATTAATCTACCTTTTTGTTTCTTAGCCAGTTCCAGGTAGTTTTGAGAAGCAAATGAGTGTAGTAGCTTTATAACCTAAACCAACATAAATCATATGATCCTCTCAATAGATATAATCAACAACAAGAAAAACTTTTGGCAAAATAGAACACTGAGAAGGGATTTTTTGAGTGTGGATGACATAAAATTCACTTGAAAGAACAAAAGGGTAATAATATAACATACTAAAAAAGGTAAAGGAAGATGGTTTACCAGTACCAGATTTTAAACTACCTTATAATATGATTTATGTTGGTTTAGGTTATACTAAGTACTACAATGAATGAATGGAAAAAAGTTTCTAATGGCTACCCCTGTGCAAAATGTTGTGGATAATAATACAAAAGCAAAGGCAGTTCCTACTCTTAGTGAGATTGTTTTTTTTAATAATGCATGTATATATGTGTGTATATATGTGCTCACTGTTTCTGTGTCTGTCTGTCTGTCTCTCTCTGTGTCTCTCTCCCCCTTCAAACACTTTGCAAAGAAAGACAGAATGGAGGGAAGAAAAACCTGATCAATCTCCATTAGGCTTTTTTTTTTCTTGTGGGGGTGTGATCAAACCTTTCATGCAAACATTTTCCAGATGATCTTAAGGCTAAGTATATAATTGTAGTCTCTTCAGTTAATGACCAGCAGGTGGTCACAGTTTTTCCAAAGTTCAAAAACTAATTAGTAAAATTTATAGCAGAAGACAGTGGTTATATTGAAGTTTGTTTTAAAAATTCAATATGTTAAAATTTTCAATAATTAACTTTTTAAATAAAGCTTTTGTGAATTTGTTGCATTTGTATTTGTAAAGTTAATAAAACAACTATACTAAAATTCTGGGGGCATTTTTTGCTATGAAAATATAAAATGAATAAATATAATACAAATATATACAAGGTATTTAAATACAAGCTATTTGGGAAGGAAAGGCCCTAGTATTGAGGAAATCCAAAGTGTCTTCAAAAAGGAATTGATGCTTCAGTCTTATCATAAAGGAAGAGAGTGAATGTATGAAATAAATATAAACAGAGGGAGAGTGAATTCTACGTATGGGGAAAGGCCTGTGAAAAAGCATGGAAATGAAAGTGTGAAGAAGAAAGTAAGGCAGGTCAGTTGGATATCAGAGTATAGGAGGGGGAGCAATATACAATGAAACTGAAAAGATGAATTGTATCTAGATTATAGTACTTTAAAGGGTAAATAATAAGTTTGTATTTTATCCTGGAGGCAATAGGAAGCCAGCAGAATTAACTGAAGAGTTGAAACATATGAATTTAAGGAAATAATGTTGTCAGAAATATATAGAATGTATTGGATGGTGAGAGAATTTAGACAGGCAGGCCAGTTAGAAAGCTGTTTCAATAATCAAAGAAAGAACTAATGAGTACCTGATGTAAGGTGATAGTTTCATAAATAGAGAAAGGGCCAGCTGAGAGAGATGTTTTCAAGGTAGAAATAGTAAGATTTGAAAACCCATTGGATAAGTGAGAGATAGAATTTCAGAACACTGCCAGAGATAGAAGTTCAGAACACTGCCAGGATTTCATACCTGAGAGAACAGAATCATGGTACTGTCTTTAATAGAAGTAATAAAGTTTGAATGACATTGTGTGTGTGTGTGTGTGTCATAAGGTAGAGTTCAATTTTAGGTATGTTGAGTTTAAAAATTTCTCTGGAGCCATCCAGTTTGAAACATTCAATATGTGAATGCTGATATGGACCTACAAATCAGGGAACGCTGCATACGTGAGTATGTATATGAAGTATATGGGTATTCAAGGAAAACCAGCACCTCTGGTATGCTGACTCGCTGACCCCTTTTTAAGGCTGTGTATGCAACATTTGTTATCACCTGACACAACCAATGGCAGCTGATGAAGTTCCAAGTGAGAATATAGAGGAAGAAGAGAAGAGGGATGGAGTATTTGAACTATTCTGAGTGCTTGGGACATAAAGAAAGGCAAGGACATGGCCAGTTCCCTCAAAGAGTTCACATTCCAATGGGGTAGGTAAGATACAAACATCTCTACATGTATAAGCTCTATAATGGATATATCAGAGATAATCTCAGAGGAAATGTGCTATCATTGAGAGGAACCAGGAAAGACTACTTGTAAAGGTCAGATTTTACATAAGACTTGAAGGGAGCCAAGGAATTCAGCAGGTAGAGACTGCATAAGGGAAAGTTGTCTTTGGGAATAGCCAGTAAAAATGCACAGAGTTGGCATATGGGATGTGTTGGGTGGAAAGAGCAAGGAAGGTGGCGTCACTGGATCAAAAAGACTGGAAAGGAAGCCACCAGGTTATGAAAGCTATTAAAATCCAGCAGAAGTTTTTATGTTTGATTCCAAAGGTAACAGGGAGCTACTAGAGTATATTAAGTGGGAAAGTGACATGATCAGACCTGCACTTTAGGAAGATTCCTTTAGAATCTGAGTTGGAGTATGGAAAGACTTAAGGCACAGAGACCAACTAGAAAATTATCAACAGTTGGAGTCCTGCTTCTGATACATAGCAATTGTGTGACCCTGAACATATTATTTATCCTTTCAGTTCCCTCAAGAAATTCTTTAAAACTTTAATTAAAGAGTATTTACTAGCTGACTTCAATGAAGAGTGCTTCTATACCAGGAATTCCTTACAGGAAAAGAAAATCAACTGTTTGGATTTACTGCCATCTCAGTTCAGAATGTTCAGCCCACTAAAATCCCAATATTTTTCATATGAAAAGCTTTAGAATAACCTCCTCTACAGTAGTGCTATATCAGTGCAACTGATATTTTCACTCTACATATAAAACTTGAAGTCTTTTCTTTTTTTTTCCATATTGTTCTAGATTTTTGTTTGATCTTATTTCCAATGTCATCCTTCTCTCTTTCAGTCTTCTCTAGTCAACCCTTCTCAATGCCAGACCAATTATCCTTATATTTCTGATCATCTTTTTCTATTTGTTTTTGGAGGGAGGAAGGCAGGGCAATTGGGGTTAAGTGACTTGCCCAAGATCACATCACTAGTCAGTGTTAAGTGTCTCAGATTGGATTTGTACTCAGGTCCTCGTGACTCCAGTGAAGGTGCTCTGTTGACTGTGACTCCTAAATGCCCCTATGATTATCTTGATGTTGGCTTTTCTCCACTCAAAGTCTCTTTATATTTCTATAATTTCTATGATAGTATGATTATTGATTCTAGCATTTATATAGTACTTTAAGTTTTATAAAGCACTTGATATGGTATTTCATTTGACACTCACATCAACTCTGTGAAGTAGGTGTTATCCAAATTTTGCAGATGAGAAAACTGAGGCAATGAGAATTTAAGTGACTTAATAAAGGTATCACACATAGTTAGTAATTCTCTGAGACCGAATTTAACCTTAGCTCTTACAGCCTCTGAAACCCACACTTTAGTACCACTCTAATGGCACCTGAATATACAATAATTTAAGAGTTTCTTATTCTACATTCAAAGACCCCTCTATTCATTAACTGTCTCATTTTATTTTATTTCACACTATTTCTCTCAATAAGTATTATCTCTAGCCTATCAAACTGGAAAACTTTTCATGTCTTGTATATAAACGAGTATTTCTTTTGTTTTTCATTCTGATTTTTATCCCTATAATTCTCTCCCTTCTTTATATCAAACTATTTAAATCCTACTCATTCTTCAAAACCAAACTCCAAAAAGCCTTCTGAGATCCTTCCTTTTATACTCTTTGATTTATATACCATCTTATCCCCCTGTCCTACTCTGCAAAAGAATTTCTGTATGTTTTTTTGCTATATTGTAGTATGCATGCGGGTAAGAATTGTGCATTTCTCTGGACCTGGAGTCAGGAATAGATGCATTCAAATGTGGTCTCAGATATTTATTAGTTGAGTAACATTGGAAAAGTCATTTAACATTTGCCTCTTTCCTCAACTGTAAAATGAAGATGATAATAATAGTAACTACCTCCCAAGATTCTTGTAAGGATAAAATATCTGTGAATCACTTAGGACAGTCTGGCATATAGTTAGGGCTCCCTTCCTTCTTCTTGGCCATTTTCGTTGCACGTTTTAGAGATTTAATTCAATTTGAATTGTTGAGCAAATATTTACTAAGACCCTCGCCCACACAAGGCATCATGCTAAATTTTGAGGCTAAAATAATGATTACAATGCAGGCTCTGCTCAAGAAACTAATACTTTCCTAATATGAATACACATATAAACGTAATAAAAATGAGAGTAATATGATACAGAGGAATCTAGGGAGAAAAACAAATTTTGGGAGGAAAAATCAGTTTCTTTTGGGGGATAGAATGTGATGATAGGGAATACTTAAGGGAACAGAGGTAAAATTTTAGTTGGACTTCAAGGGGAGATATATCAATTGACAGAAATGTGTGTACAGTAAAGTTAATTTAAGGTATGGTTTGAGGAAAGCAATAGAAGAAGGTAAGCTTTTCTGATTTCATACGGCAAAGTAAACCTGACATTTTTAGAAGTTAGCCAACAAGTGCCCCATATAATTACCAATCCCAAATTGTCAATAACCAAGTCATAGCCCAATAATAAGCCAGAGCAACCTAACTGGAGAATGCTACATTCAAAGAGAAGCAGGACCCTACAAACTATAGCTAATAGAACTTCTGTCCACTGGTTCTCAATAATTAATATGACATGTATAAGTAATGGTGTATTTGAGTTACACTTTCATGATCTTGGAGCAAATGAGAATTGTGAAATATATCATTCACATTTTTATCGGTTTACTTTACATGTTATTAAATATAAAAATAGATGATTTAATATACATGTATGCTAGAAAATGGTGGTCAAGAGAAGTGATTTGCATTATCCTCAAGCCTTTAATGAATTCTTTCCTCAAATCAATAGAAAACCTAGAGCAACATAGCATGTTAGAAAAATACATTAGAAAACCAGCAATCCTGTGTGTTATACTGTTGATAAAAGCAGGAAAACAATAACATCAGTAGATCATAATAATTAATATTCAGATTCTTTTTTATATTATATAAAAAGAAAGTTGTTTATATAGTAGTTTCTCTTTTACTTTTGTGTGTGTGTTCCATTGTTCATTCTGTTAAATATGTTGCAAGTACAGTTTAATTTGGTTTGGGCCTTCTCAGGAGTGTTTGATATCTCTGACGTAGCAAAACCACGGAGAATCAAAAGTGAGGCTGTGTAGTAAAAGGGAATCAAAGGACATCTACTTTGTTTCCAATTCCTTGCTAACACAAAAATTACTTCTGTAAAAACTTTGCTAGATATGAAGCCTACTTCTTTTTCTTTTAAATTTATTTATTTTTAGTTTACAGCATTCAGTTCCACAAGTTTTTGTTACCAATTTTCTCTCCCTCCCTCTCCTGCCCCTCCCCGCTGTGGTGGCATGCAATCCAATATAGGTTCTACATATACCTTAATATTAAAAATTAGTCAAGTTGTAAAGAATAATAACAAATGGAATGAACAACTAGAAAGAAGAAACAAAACAAAACAAAAAAAGAGAGAAAGTAGTTTGCTCCCATCTGCATTCAGACTCCATGATTCTTTCTCTAAATGTGGATTGCCTTTTCCATCATGAGTCTTTTTGGAGTTGTCTTATATTTGTAATTGCTGAGAAAAGATAAGTCTATCAAAGTTAGTCATCACAGATACAATGTGTCTATAATTGTGTATAATGCTCTCCCGGTTCTGATGCCCTCTCTCAGTATCAGTTTATATAAGTCTCTCTGGGTCATTTTTAAATGTCTGCTCCTCTTTACTTACAGCACAATAGTATTCCATTGCATTCATGTGCCACAACTTGTTTAGCCATTACCCAATTGATGGGCATCCCCTTGATTTCCAATTCTTTGCCATCACTATAAGAAGTACTATGAATATTTTTGTTCATATGGGTCCTCCTCCCACTTGTATGATCTTTAGGATACAGCCCTAGAAGTGGTATTGCTGGGTCAAAAAGTATGCATATTTTTATAGCCCTTTGGGTATAGTTCCAAATTTCTCTCCAGAATGGTTGGATCAGTTCACTATCCCATCAACAATACATTAAAGTTGTGGTGGCTAGGTGGCGCAGTGAGTAAAGTGCAAGCCCGGGAGTCAGGAGGAACCGAAATGCCAATTACCCTCCAAAACAGCAAACAAACAAACAAACAAACAAAAACCCAATACATTAGTGTTCAAATTTTCTCACACCTTCTCCAGCATTTGTCATGTTAGTCAATCTGACAGGTAAGATGTGGTGTCTAAGAGTTGTTTTGATTTGCATTTCTCTAATCAATAGTGATTTAGAGTATTTTTTCATATGGTTATAGATATCTTTAATTTCTTCCTCTGAAAATTGCCTGTTCATATCCTTTGATCATTTATCAGCTGGGGAATAATTTGCATTCTTATAAATTTGACTCAGTTCTCTGTATATTTTAGAAATGAGGTCTTTATCAGAGACACTGGTTGTAAAAATTCTTTCCCAATTTTCTACTTCCTAATCTTGGTTACACTGTCTCTGTCTGTACAAAAACTTTTCAATTTAATGTAATCAAAATTATTCATTTTGCATTTCATAATACTCTCTATCGCTTGTTTGGTCATAAATTCTTCCTTTATCCGTAAATGTGACAGGTAAACTATTCCTTGCTTTCCCAGCTTACTTACAGCATCAGGCTTTATATCTAAATCATGAACACATTTTGACTTTATTTTGGTATACAATTAAAATATTGGTCTATGCCCAGTTTCTGCCATACTATTTTCCAGTTTTCCCAGCACTTTTTGTCAAATACTGTGTTCTTATCCCAGAAGCTGAAGACATTGGGTTTTTAAGCAGTAGATTAATATAGTCATTGACTACTGTGTCTTCTGTACCAAGTAGTTTACTTATTTCTCAGCCAGTACCAAGTTTTGATGGCTGCTGCTTTATAATACAGTTTAAAATCTGGTATGACTAGGCCATTAGCATTTCTTCTCATTAATTTCATAGCTCCTTAGCATTTCTTTTCATTAATTCCCATGATATTCTGGACCTTTTGTTTTTCCAGATGAATTTTGTTACTATTTTTTCTAGCTCTATAAAATAATCTTTGGTAGTTTGATTGGTATGGCACTAAATAGGTAAATTAATTTAGATTTGTCTTTTTTTAATTAATTAATTAATTTAGGTTTGTCTTTACTTTTTAAATGATTTGTGTGGCTTTGAGGAATTGCTGGTGGATATGCCATTTTAAAATGTGTTTTATTTTCCAGCTAATTCAGACCATCAGTGCTATGGATAGGGATGCTTCTGTAGAAGACCATTGGTTTTCCTTCAATCTCTCTACAGAAACCACAAGCAACTTGAGTTTTACTGTGAGAGATAATCAAGGTAGTGTCAATTACATCCAGCCTTTTCACACCTTTCTTCATAAAAGATGCATGCATGTAATGGGTGTTAATAACAACATGTTTTGCAAACTATTTTGCTACTTTAAAGAATGCATAAATCAATATATTCAAACAAAATTCTTCTTAATCTATCATGATTTAACCAAGCATTAAAAAATTAGACTGAAGAGAAAAACATGTACATTATGTAGCTGACTATATTATGTAAATAACTGACTTTATTATATTTTTATTTATATGAACAAAATGTTGTAATAACATAAAATATACTTGACATCTCTACTCCTAAGGTTAGTTATCATATGAAACAAGCAAACAACAAAAACACAGTTACTGGTTAGGTTTATAATTTTCTCAAATAAATTATAAAAGAAATTTTCTTCAGTTCTTAAAAAAACCAGCAACTCAGCAAAATTTCATGTAAAATATAAGATTAACAATACATGTCATATGGTTTAGGGCCATAGGATCATAGTCCTGAAGGTAGAAGACGCTTCAGAGATTACAGATTTGGTCTGTAAAATCTTCATTTTACAGGTGATAAAGCTAAAAAAAAAAATAAGTGATTCAGTGATTCATCTGGAGGAAAAGAGAGATTGTTTATCAGGAGCTAAATCTGAATCTACCTAGGGCTTATGATTCTAGAACCAGTGCTATTTCTATTGTATCTATATATGAAAGAGCTTTTGACATTTACTTAATTTGTCATAATAATTAAAGTATAAGCATTGATTTTTGATGAATCTTTAAAAAAAGGCTTTTTCTGTGCATTTTAATGCTATGCAGTTCTGATATTGATTGAAATGTTAAAATACTATATTATTGGAGACGTTATTTTAATCCAATCAGACAAGAAAACTTGGTTTTACAGCAGACTAAATTATATTGGGGGAAAAACACTTAAAGATTATCTTTTGAGGCTTAAAGATGAGTAGTTCCAAACTCTAGTAAAATACACATCTCACATCGACTTGGTTTATTATTTGGGTAAATCAATGTGGCTAAATTTTCAAAAGTTATGTTAAATAGGAAAAAAGTTTTCTTAATCCTAGATTTAAATAAAATATTTTAACTAAGCTTTTCTTATAAGGAGTTATTGATTCTTCCATGACTACCAGTAACCAGATTTCCATTGTTATTTTTAATGTTATTTAGGAACTTTTGAATTGGATGTTTTATTTGTACTAATTATAATTGAGGCAAACAGATGTGTCCAGCTATTAAAGGAAGCTTCCATGTGTTTGAATAGGAATAGGTCATACTCAAGTATACTATAGAAAGTAATAGTCAAGTTATGTAAGAGAAAGTTTAATTTAATCTTTATAATATGAATCATGATGTACAGTTTATGGAATGTTGTTTCCCCAATTCACATACTTATTTAGTGAAAAGGCATTTTGAAAAAAATATTTTAAAATGTATTACCATATTTACATAATTGTGATTAGGGTAATGATATAACTGATGAATATTTCTGATTACTCAAAATACCCAGGCCTTTTAGAAATTTATATTTGCCTTGCTTTTTTGTACCTTTAACTGAATTATATCTCTTTATATTTTTCATTGAAAGAAAGAGCTTTTAAATTGTGTTTCTATATTAATTTTTAGATAACACAGCTGGAATTCTGACCAGTAGAAGCGGTTTTAGTCGCAAAGATCAGCCTGTCTTCTATCTGCCAATTTTAATTGCAGACAATGGAATTCCACCACTTACAAGTACAAATACTCTTACTATCCATGCCTGTGAATGTGATGAGAATGGTGGTACACAGTCCTGCACATATGGAGCTCTTACGTTTTCCATGGGTTTCAGCACAGAGGGTTTAATTGCTATTTTGGCCTGCATTCTAATAATATTAGGTGAGAAATACAGCACTACTTTATGGTATAAATTGTTTTATAAAATGATATAATCCATATACAGTAAGAATTATAATGTTCTTTATTAATGCAATATAAAAATATCATTATGAACTTGGACATATTTACCTTACTGTTGTGACGGGAAATTACATAAACTTAGTCAAGATACATTGACTAGGGACACAAACTGACAATTTGAATGTTGGAAAATCTTTTGCAGTGAAGTGATAATCAAAGTATGTAAGTATGTGCATCTGTATGCAATTGCCAAAAAATATTGTAGCTTGCTCCTAACAAAGGTCTATTTTTAAAAGTTAAAAAAATAATTATATGATTTCTAGAATTTATAAAGAATTTTTTATATATGTGTATATACTACATATGTATATGTGTGTGTGTGTGTGTGTGTGTAAAATAGTCTTTTATGTGCTTAATATTTGTTAATACCTTTGATCCTCACAATAACCCTGGGAGGTATGTGCAATTATCCCCATTTTACAGATAAGAGAACTGAGAAAGAGAAATAAATACATAAATAAATGAACGAATAAATGAATGAAAAAATAAATAAATGGATGGATGGATGGAAGGATGAATGAATGAATGAATAAATGAACAAACAGGATCACATAGCAAGTAAGAATCTGAGGCTAGATTTGAACTCAGATCTTCCTAACTCCAGCCCCAACTAACTATCCAATGCTCCATCTAGTCGACAAATAATGCATATCACCAAAATACTTATGAACATTCCATCTGAAAACAATCATGATTAAAGCACAGGAAACGTATGGGAGTTGGGAATATGGTTTCATAATAGAGATGTAGACCCGGATATGGAGAAGGAAATGGTATACCACTCCAGTATCTTTACCAAGAAAACCCCAAATGGGATCACAAAGACTCATATACAACCAAATGACTTAACAACAAAAGGCCCAGATAATCATTGTTCCTTGAAAGGACAAAAATAGATTATTTCCTTTAATTCTCTTTTCTTTAGTTCTTCCCATTTTACTGTTCTAAGGACCTGATCCAAAGAACATAACTAGTAGCCTATGGAAAAACATATTCTTCCTAATACATTTGACTCCTATCATAAATGTATATAGGAAGGACAATAGAAGGGAAAGGAAATATAATAGGAAGAACATAAGTACAGAGCTAACCAAGAAAATATTAGAGAAAAATACAGAGATGAAGAAGAAATAGGGGCGGCTATGTAGCACAGTGAATAGAGCACTGGCCCTGGAGTCAGGAGGACGTGAGTTCAAATCTGGCCTCAGACACTTAACAAAAAAACTAGCGATGTGACCTTGGGCAAGTCATTTAACCCCAACTGCCCTCCAAAAAGTAAAAAAAAAAAAGAAGAAGAAATAAAAAGACATTCCTATAAATACAGCAATTTCTCTTTTACCTCTTGGTCCTAGTGGTTAGTGAGAAGAAAGGATTCTTAATTTCCCATAGAGGAGGGAAATTTTAGAATTGGATAACATAAAATATAGTTTTTAGTGCCCCTAAGAAGCTACTGCAGTCAAGAAACAGAAAGAAATAGTTCTTGTAGGCTTAGTAGAGTGGCCATTCATAGGCAAAGTGGGCTTGTAGTGACTTCAGGAGAAGAGACCATAGTTTTGCATGAACTGACAGCTAGGTTATGAAGGTAGGAGAGGTAAAAAAATCCATAAAATAATTCATTTTAGAATAATTATAAGCTTCTTCTCCTGCCCATACATGTTAGACTTTAATTTATTCAAGTAAATGCCTGTAAAGGGCTTTACAATCCATAGATTTTAATAACAATTGTTATTTTTTCTACAATTATTATCATTGTTACTAGGAATGTTCTTATTTTACTGAGATTGGATGGAAATTGTCCTTAGATAAGTCACTAATCAGCTATCATTATTTTCTATTTAATGTTATATTATTGCAAAGATCAATAAAATTGCTGCTTTAGTCATAAAATAAAAATATTGGGATGGATTCTCATCTTCTGTAGACTTACAGACAGCATCTTCATAATAACTCCAACATTAGACTTTGGACATGAGCTTTATCTTACCTTGTTCCAACATGATTTTAGTAACTTCTGCTAGGTCTTTATAAATTTTAATTTTAGCCAGCTTGGATATGATAAGCATTTGGCACAGAGACATCCATTTAAAATGTTTTCCTTAAGTTTTTATTGATCAACACTATTATCAGGAAATTATAATTGAGTTCTTTTTATGACAACTTTAGTTCCAGTGCAATTTATTGTTAAGTTCCTAAGACAAGGCTGAAGTCTCTTTGCTTTTGTGTGTTTATTTCCTTGCCTTGATACTATTGATTACAGAATTTTTGAAGTTTCTGTTATTTCCTTGAATGTTCTGCATTGATTACTAAAACCTGGCTCTTTAAAAAGAACACTTCTACAAATTTTGGTGACAGGGCAGGTAGGTGGCACAGTGGATAGAGTGCCAGACCTGGAATCAGGAAGAGCTGAGTCCAAATCTGTCCTTAGACATTTTCTGGTTGTGTGACCCAGGGCATATTACTTAACCCTGCTCTGGAGAAGGAAATGGCAAACCAGTTCAGTATCTTTGACAAGACACAACTGAAGTGACTAAAACACAACAGATTTCTGGTGTCAACAATCAGATCCGGAGTGACCATAAACAAATTTGCTATTATCACATAAATAAATTCCCCTGAATTAAAATGACAGAAATACCGCTTTTATAAAAGTGTTATTTCAGAAAGAAATCTAGATATATAAATGAGATATATATCACTTCAAAAGGTAGTCTCCTATATAGTGCCCTTCCATCTAGAAAAAAAATCTAATGAATATAATTCATCAAAAAATTCTGAAACAGCCCTAGGGATATTTAAAGACTTAACAAATGAATATAGAAGAGAAAGAAGACAGTTTTCCCCTGATTTCTTTGGATTTTGATGAATGTAAAGGAAATAAAATTTTAAATAGATTGTCAGTGCCTTCTGCTATAAAACCAACCACCTCAAATTAGTGCAGGTATACTGAGGCAGGCTCATTTCTTTAAAACCATTAGCCACAAAAGAATACTAAATTTCCTGAATCCATTTTACATGCCCCTATATAGTTAGCTATTCACCAGCAAATCTGTTCACTTTATATTCATAGAATCACAGCTCTATAAAGCAAGGTTTATGCCTGAATTTGTAGCAAAATTAAGATTTGTAAAGTTTCATTGTCCTTTAAATATATCACAAATAGTTAATTAAGCTTCCTCTGTGTCTGCATGTTTGTCTTCATGTTTTCTTTTTCAGTGTTTGTCTTCATGATATTGGGACTAAAGCAGGGACAGAAACAGGCTCTATTTCCTGAAAAGAGTGAAGATTTTAGGGAGAATATTGTCAGATATGATGATGAAGGAGGTGGAGAAGAAGATACAGAGGCTTTTGATATTGCAGCACTGCGAACTCGCACTGTAATGAGAACAAGAAAGACTCGGAAAAATATCACCACTGAGATCAGAAGTCTATATAGGCAATCTCTGCAGGTGGGCCCAGACAGTGCTGTCTTCAAGGAATTCATTTTGGCCAAGCTTGAAGAGGCCAATACAGATCCTTGTGCACCCCCCTTTGACTCTCTTCAGACTTATGCATTTGAGGGAACAGGTTCACTCGCTGGATCTCTTAGCTCCCTGGAGTCAAGCATTTCAGATCCAGATCAGAATTTTGATTACTTAACTGAATTAGGACCTCGCTTTAAAAAACTAGCAAGCATGTATGGTTCCAGAGTTTAGGCAAAGAATTAGCTCTCTAGAGGATTTTTTTTTTAAAGATATAGTAAGGTATATGTGATCCTGAGGTAAACCAAGTTAATCAAAGCAGCAGACCATATGTAAACAAGTGGACTCTCTATCTGTATTGCCAATCAGCTTTTCTAGGTTTTCTGGCTATTATCGAATCTGCTCCATTACTTACTGAGACCATCCTCTAAGTTGCTTCCTTGTGACCACAATGAGTTAATGGTTATTCTTAAGTGCCTGTATCCTGCCTCATGTCTGAAGAGCAACTTGGGAAGTGGACAAAGTCAGATTTTATAAGTTGTGTCTTTGGGAGGACCCAATTTCGAGATATAACTTTGAAGTATACTTAAATGAATGAATGGGTTCCTCGCTGAAAATCTTTACTCCTCCAGCTCCTCCCTTGTAAATACTTTGCCAGAGTTAATCTTTAAACCATCTCCAAAGTGAGGCAGATAACAGGATTATATTGATTAACCAAAGATACAGTGTTTAAAACATGTGTTACATTTAGTAAAGTGGAAACTTGATTATAAAAAAAGACATGGGAATGTGTAGAAGAAGCACTTATGGGATATTTATTTATTTTTCCAATGATAAAACTAAAAATACTTTTATCACTATCAAAATGAAGGTCTATTATGCAGTGTCAACATTTATTCATCATTAAATTTGGATTTGTATGAAATTCTTGGGAAGTATGTTAAATTCATGATTAACATTTCACTGGTATTATAAAGTTACAAAAAAGGGGAGTACCCTCAAGCTTGAATCAATTTTCATCTTAAACATGATAATCAGCTATATTGTCTATTATAGTACATAAAACCCAATACTGTACAATTCAGGACATTTTCCCTTTTATTAAGAGCTAAGAAGATGACTGATTTCTTAGCACAGGTTTTTTTATTATGGAATATAAAATTAGGTGCAGTAGTCATTTTATTATAACAGTATTAAGGAACTTTAAAATGCTAAGCTGCTGGACATAAAACTTTATGGTTAACATTAGATAATAAGATAGTAAAACACTTTAATTTCAATCCACCTCTTCAGAAAAGGTTCTTTATTACATCAAAATCAAGTCAGACTTTAAAATCCATTTCCCGTTCTAGTTTTGGGATGGAAATTATTGAATAAAATGTGCTCACATGTCTTTTCTCTTACTGTTTCTGAATATCAAAAAGTAAAAAGGGGATGAACCCAAGCTGTTGGATATCTGCTGAATGATTTCTTCCTGATTTCATTGGCTATGATCGAAATTGGGTGAATAAGTACATTTAGTGTTCCCTTGTTTCTGTTCACTAAAGGCAGAACTTCTCTACCTTGCAATGAACTGGGAACTTTAACTAAATTTGAATTGGTGTCATGATCATTGGGTCACAGATAATGCCTTCTTGCTCTCAGGTAAAGTAAACTAAGGTAGAGCTACTAAGGTAGTCCTTCTAGAGGAGAAAGTTACACAAGTACAGTATCAAGTCTTCCAGAACTTTTGTTAGTGTGCTTGGAAGAGAAATAGAACATGGCAGTCATATGGTAATGTACCAACTGAGAGTAACTTTATATTCATAACAGCTTAAAATGGAAACCACCAATTCAGGAAGGAGGAAGTTTTATTTGAGTTGCAATTCCAAACAGAAGTGAACCTAGGGGCAATAAAAATTTGTTGGGAATTCTTGGTTCAGGAATTGGCAAGTATGATTAACAACAGATGAGGCAATACATAGAGAGTGGGCAAAAACTGAGTCTTATGGGAATGATTCAAAATCCAGATACGGATGAATGACTGTACAAGTTTTAAGAGATGCATGTTAATGTTGTGTTGGCACTTATGGGTCTAATGGCAAGGTCTAATGATTCTGAAACAGATGTGGCAGAATGGCTTCTAATTTGGATATTAGAAATATTAATAACTAAACACATAGACAAGGGACATGACTATTTACTCAACTGAAAAGTTTCCATTTAAAAGGTAGGAAAAGGATTGGTCTTTTTACCTCATTTACAAGTATAATTTCTTGGAAATTGTAAATGGTAATATTTCAGTAATGATCTCATATCTTTCTACTCACATAGAAATTATAGAAAGACCATTAGCTATATTTCTAATATTTTAATGTAATAATCTTTAAGGACACACACATGTGTGTGTTTAATAAAATCCATATTGATGTGGATTTTTATGCAAATAGTGTAGCCTCCTTTTTATAGCTTCAGTGTTTAAATAATAGTTATTTGAGATTTGGGTTTCTGTTTACCAGTTGTAGTGAAAATTGCTGATGGTATATGTTGCAGATCAAAATATTCCTGGAGCAAGTTTTCAGAGTCAGATTTCCTGCCTCCACATGCAATGCTCATTACAATTTATAATGTCTAAATGAGGAAGAGTAAATTCATCTATATATATGTATGTATATATATGTTTACAAACACATGTTATGCATATATATTTGTTTATATCATACATATATACATACATATAAATGTATGTATCACTAGTATATAAATGTATATCAGTGATTGCCTTCATGCAATACTGTGGAGACATACCCATATTGTTTTTCTAAAGGAATAAAGAAATATGGAAAATACAGTATAACACCTATGGAAGCCTATCAAAGGCAGAGGAGGAAAAGTTTTAGAAGATCGTTGATGCATGAGCTTAAAAGGAAATCAAATGAAGTACTTCGTTTAATATTAGCAATTGTTCAACTTAATCAAATTGTTAATTTGTTAACAAATTATGTTAATTTGTTACCACATTTAGTGCCCTTCACCTATGGGGGTGTGGAGGAACCTTCTAAAGCACAATAAATTAATATTTATTCATCAATATTCTTTCATCATCACTCACATTCAGGGAACTCTGAAGTACTGGAGATACATGAGAACTCTTTGAAGATAAAAACTATAGGACTAGTATAAAAAATGATTTCCTATGCGTGGATAATTACAATACAAACTGTTATCCAACTCAGCTTGTTATTGTGTAAACTATGCAAACAATTTATACAAAGCAGCAGCTCAAATACTTTTAGATACATGGCATCTTGGGACCACAATTATGCAATCTAAACACAGTAGAAAATTAGTTAGTAATGAAAGACTTTTGTCATGTATATATCATCAATACAGAGGAATCCAGCCTGATGCTGGATCACTCATATTTATTTCCTGAGCACATTGTACCACTGAGAATGATGTGCCTTGTAGAAGGATCAAACTATTCCTGTTATACCCCACGTGTTTTATACAGCCTGTATAACTAATGGGAAGGAAAAAAAGGATCTTCTATGGGGTTGAACTAGGTGTCCTATAAGGTCCTTTCACCTTCCTAAATGCTATGATTCAGTGGTTGTTTATAATGAACCTTTTGATTTCAGCAGAGTGAAAATGGAACCACTGCAGCTCAGAATATTGACTAACACCAGCTACCTTTTTTCCTTCTAGCTTGTAAAGGCAGATGTCACTATTCTCTAGTGAAAAGTCAATTCCCTGTCTCTTGAGGCAACACATCCATCATGGATTGACATTTAAACTTACTTTTATATATTGATCTTCTGCTTGAAAATATTTGAAGAAATTATGCTTCTGAGTCAAAATATTTCCTTTGACAAGTGCTGTTCATTTGAAGACTCCCGCTTCCTTCCCTCCCTCTATTTTTTCCTTCCTTCCTTCCTTCCTTCCTTCCTTCCTTCCTTCCTTCCTTCCTTCCCTCCTTCATTTTTTCTTTCTTATTACTCTTTTTTTGAATTGGCAAATTCACATAAAACATGAAAATTATTAAAGCAAGTGCAAAAGCCATAACTGAAACTTTAAAAGTTTCTTTGTTATTTTATACAGCAATTTGGAATTAATTTACATTTATATCACGCCCCCCCCCCAACATAAGATATTTGTTATGTGATTCACTGCTGTATTTGAATTCAGAGTACTTGGGTTCAGATTACTAACATTCTTCTTATGACCTCAGCCAAGTCATTTAACCTTTCTAAATGACTCTGTTATAAAATATGAAGAGTTTGGATTAAATGACATTTATTCACGTCTCTACTTCTGAATACACACTCCATCTCAACATACTTTAGATGGATTAGATTGACAAATAGATCAATATCTATGGACTAACTAGGGAGGGAAAGAAGAAGACAAAGAAAGAGAGGAACAGATAGGAAGAAGGTAGGGTCCAGCTGCATGCTATCCATTCTGTACTTCTGCTGCGCCAATCTTTTCTGATCATTTTATTGTTAATGGAACTTTGCTTAATGGAAAGATCTTTCCCATCTATTAACAGGGCCATGTGACCTTCTTGAGTCACATGGAAGCCTGAGTCACATGAGCCTATGGTGGTAGGAGCTTACTGAATGTGTGGAGGAGGAAGGGATGGAGCAGGAAAGGTGGAACAAAGTTAAGAGGAAGCTGGTCAGAGGAATTAGAGCTGAGAGAGAGAGAGGAAGTAGGCAGTGCTGTGAGTGTGATTGTAGGAAGGGTCTATCAGGGGAAAGACTTGGGGATGGTAGTGCCCCCTGCAGTGTTACGTATAGATTTCTTTGTTGCCATGATGGATTTGAATTTCTGGTGTTGGGATTCAGGTTTCTGGTGTTTGAATAAATGTTTTGGTTCTGTCTTTCATGTAGAGAGACTGTTATACTTTACGATTCAGAATTACGCTGGCATATTGATAGCTGCCTTATGTGCTGTGAATATCGTGTTGGCAATACAATCATAGAGTTCCTAGATAATATCTCTTGTGCTACTAATTGTGTGGAAGCTGTCTTTGGACTATGTTGTTATCTGTGCAGTCTATTGATCCTTATAGATTTCTCCATTACATTTTGGGTTGTCAATATGAGAATGCATAAGCAATTAGTGTCTTCATAACTTTATGAATAAAGTAAGACAATTGTAGAAATACATTTTGTAGGAAAAATATCTACCACATATGTGAGAAAATAGTCTATTTACCATAACTGTATAGTGAATGGAATGATAAACTTGAAGTCAGGGACATCTTGACTTCATTGAACATTCTGAGGTATCTAGTCCTACATTGAGACACATAATTCCTGATAGCTTTACTTTCTAAAACTGGGAATGAATAATAATAATAAATCTGCATTATTTGGCTATAGTTAGGACAAAATAAGCTAATATATGAAGTGTTTTGTAATTTTTATATATTAATATATCAGTGATGGATTTAAAAATTTCAGTCTTTGACTGTAGGACTCATAAATATTTGTAGATGGGTCAGCAAAGTCATTATTAGTATTGTGCTTTTCCTCAAAAATGCCACTTAAAAATATCTCTTTTTTAAGGTAGTCACAAATATTGTGAAGAAGAAAGGCATAAAACAATTTAACTGTAAGTATAATTTTCAGCTATTTATTAAAATGTGTTTTTAACTTGTTTTGAAAATTAGACTCTATCATAACAAAAAAAGTTCAATAAAATGTCCATTTCCCAATGTAACCCTGGGACTTAAAAAAAATATTGCTTTACTGCAAGTCAGCATTAAGAGTTAAAATAGGAAAATTTATAGTTATCTTTCTCTTAGGCAAAGAGGTTTTAAATTTTAAATTACACCACCCTTCAAAAAGAAGCCTACTTTGGGAGAGATCAGTTCATCAAATAAATTAATTTGCATTAGGAATTATATTGTTGCAAAGAAAGATTCCAAAGACTCCAAGTAAAGCCACTTAAACATTAAATAATATGCTGTATCTGCCTGTCATGCATTAATTGAATATAAAACTGACTACAGAAAAAAATATAAAGCAACCTATAAGGAGGAAAAGCTTCAAGTCTGGGGTGGCTAGGTGGTATAGTTAATAGAGCACTGGCCCTGGAGTCAGAAGGACCTCAGTTCTAACCCAGCCTCAGACACTTGACACACTTACTAGCCATGTGACCTTGGGCAAATCACTTAATCCCAATTGCCCTGCCTCCAACCTCCAAAAAGCAACAACAAAAAAAGCTTTTTCACATTTCCATTCCATCTCCCACCCCCAATTCTTCCATGCTCCCAGGCCATATGTTCTCCCAAAGGGAGATTTTATCTCTCTGTCTCTGTCTCTGTCCCTGTCTCTGTCTCTGTCTCTGTCTCTCTGTCTCTCTCTCTGTCTCTGTCTCT
>NW_027186304.1:13159272-13202224 GCF_028583685.1 Petaurus breviceps papuanus
TCTCTCTCTCTCTCTCTCTCTCTCTCTCTCTCTCTCTCTCTCTCTAACTACTATCTGACTATCTATCTATCCATTGTCTATCTATCCATTCATTCATCCTTCTTTCTTACGCTCTCCCTTTTCTTTCTTTATATCCTCTATGTATGTATGCATGTATGTATGTATGTATCCATTTCCACTTCTCATTCCGGAACTAATCTCATACCAGGGATAACTTCCAGGCAATAGTCCAATTCCTATCAACACCTCAGCTTTCAAAAACTTCTTTCCTTTCTCAGATGCCCTCTCTTTGCCCTGTAAGCTCCTTCTTGCAAATCTAATTAGCTAATTTATAACATGTATTAATGCTCCCCCTCACACAGTTACCTGCCATGTGAAATCTATGGAAATTATTTCATCTAAACATGTGCAAATGGAAGAAAAAGCAAAAATCATTTGAGTTCCCAATTTTAGAAATCAAATTAACATATGATAAATGTTCTAATTTAATAATCCATGGTTATAAAAACTTTATGCCTATAGGAAATATAAAAGTTTATAGCAACAAAAGATTCACATTCATATCTTTACCACCTTTACTCTGCACAGAGTATATAAATATACCATATATATGTATACATATATATATATACAGCTATAAAGTATTTGGAAAAGCATATCTACAACATGCCTAATTATGTACATGGAAGGCACATTGAAATGTGCCTGGATAATGTTTTTAATTAGGACACTGAGACCTTTACAAATACAAAGAACTAACTAAATTTCATGAACCACATGCTTCTGCCAAAATGTACAGGGGATTAAATTATATTAAAAAATCCTTCATTTACAAATCTAACTGCAAGAACTAGCTAAATATTTTGTGAACCAAAAATATTACTTAATATCCTGAATGGGTATGATGTTAGATTTTGTAGGGAAATCCTAAAGAAATGGAAGCCCTAATTCTTGTTCTCAATTTACAACTAAATGCTGCAGTAGTTAGAGTTTTAGATTCCAAGTTAATATGACCCAATTTCAATCTGACCTCAGATATTTACTAGTTGTATGACCCTAGGCAAGTTATGTAAATTCTGACTGCTCAGTTTCGTTATCTATAAAGCAGGAATATGATCACCTATAATTCACTGTTTTTGTGAGGATCAAATGAAATATTGTTAAATCCCTTTGCATCCATTAATGTGCTATGTAAAGGTTAGCTATTAATGTCGCTTCTGCTTTTCCTCCTCTTCCTCTTCCTGCTCCCCATCCTCTTCCTTCTACTAAGATAACCACAGGGGCAGGGCATAAAGGTGTATAGTAAGGAGTTGGTGCTAAGGTAGATAACAGTGTTCCTTGTCAACGTTATGCTTACCCATCACCACGACTTTTGCCATTCTTGTCATTTATGTGGTTAGAAACAAAAATGCACTTTTAATTCAAAAAATTGATACCTGTATTAACTTGGAATAGAATAATAGAGAAACAGAAGGCTCCTCATACCAAGGTGTCAAAATCATATAAGGACTTACCTCTACCCATGTTTGTTCTAGGCCACACAAATCTGCTACATCTCTAAATCAATTTAAAGTGGTAGATGGGACAGTGAAAATATGGGTTGAAGAATCAGACTTGGATCTTTTTAGCATTGTTTTCTCTAGCATATTGATGGGGGGAAAACAACCTTTTAATCTCAATGGTAATACATTGTATTGACTACATACTTGATATTCCTATAGAAGAATTCCAGACAAATTTATTCAGAAAGGATTTTTTTTCAAATACTTTATTAACTTCTGATTTACATCATTAATTTCCACCAGATTTTGAGTAACAAGTTTTCTCCCCATTTTCCCCCTACCCACCGCCCCAAAATAGAAGTCCCACAGGATATCCCCTCCTCCAATCTGCTTTCTCCCATATTTTCTCCCATACACCTTTTGACTTTTCCCCTTTATGCCCCAGTGCCTGTATATCTTATTTCTCAATTACATGTAAAATAGTATTAATAATAGTATATATATATATATACATATATATTTGAATATTTGATTTTAAACTTTGAATTCCAGATTCATTCCCTTCCTTCCTTGTCACCCACCCTTACTGGGAACATAAGCAGTTCAGTATAGGTTGTACATGTGTGGCTAATGCAAAACAATAACATAGTAGATATATTGTAAAAGACTGACTCTATTTCCCTCCCTCCTATACCAGCAACCACTTGTTCTATTCTCTGCTTTGATCCCATCCCTTTTCAAAAGTAGGTGCTTCCAACTTCCCTCCCCTCACAGCCTACACTCCCTTTCATCATCCCCCTCTCATCCCCTTCCCCCGCACTCTCCTGGAGAGTGAGATACCCTATTTAGTGTGTATTTCATTCCCTCCTCAAGCCAAATTCAATTGGAATAAGGTTGACCCATTCCCTTTTGCCTTCCTATTCTTCCACTCCATTGTAACCATTTTCCCTTGCGTCTTCTATATGAGATAGTTTATACCATTCTGTCTTTCCCTATCTCCTCTCATTATATTCCTCTCTCACCTCTTAATTTCACATTTTAAGTATCATCCCTTCCAGTTAAATTGGTCTTGTGCCCTCTATCTATGTATACTTGTAAACATATATAAACATTCACATATGTATTCATATGCCTATGTACCCTCATATATAGACATATATATATATATATATATATATATATATGTATGTGTGTGTGTCTATTCTATTCCCTTCAACTACTGAGAAAAGTTTCATAAGTTACAATTATTGTTTTTTCCATGTAGGAATGTTAATAGTTCAACTTTGATAAGTTCCTTATGGTTTCTTTTCCATGTTTACCTTCTCATGCTTCTCTTGCTTCTTGTATCTGAATGTCAAATTTTCTCTTCAACTGTGGTTTTTCAGCAAGAATGCTTGAAAGTCCCCTATTCTACTGAATGACCAAATTTTCCCCTGCAACATGATACTCAGTTTTGCTGGGTAGGTGACTCTTGGTTTTAATCCCAGCTACTTTGACCCCTGGAATATCATATTCCAAGCCTTTGGATCCCTCAGTATAGAAGCTGCCAGATCCTGGGTTATCCTGATTGTGTTTCCACAATATGCAAATTGTTTCTTCCTGGCTGCTTGTCATATTCTCTCCTTAATCTGGGAATTCCAGAACCTGGCTATAATACTCCTAAGAATTTTCTTCTTGGGATCTTTTTCAGAAGGTGATCAGTGGATTCTTTCAAATTCTGTTTTGCCCTCTAGTTCTAAAACATCAGGGAAGTTTTCTTTGAGAACTTCCTGGAGGATGACTTCTAGGTTCTTACTTTGATCACAGCTTTCAGGTAGTCCAATAATTTTAATTTATCTCTCCTGGAAATATTTTCCAGTTCAGTGGCTTTTCCCATGAGATATATCGCATTGCCTTCTATTCTTTCATTTGTTTGGATCTGATTAACAGCATCTTGATTTCTCATAAAGTCATTAGCTTCCATTTGCTCCAATCTAATTCTGAAGCAATGATTCTCCTCATTGAGCTTTTGAGATTCTTTTTCCATCTGGCAAATTAGGCTTTTTAATGCATTCTTCTCCTCATTGCCTTTTTGAGCTTCTTTTGCCATTTGTGTTAGTCTACTTTTTAAGGTGTGATTTTCTTCAGTCAGGCTGTTGTTTCTCATTTTGTAATTTTCTTGCCTTTTACTCATATCTCTTCCCAATTTTTCCTCCACTTCTCTTATCTGCTTCTTAAGTTCCTCTATGGCCTGTAACCAGCTCGTATTTTCCTTTGAAGCTTTTGGTGTAGGAGTTTTGACTTCACTTTCTTCCTCCTCTTCCATGTTTTGCTCCTTTTTGTCCCCAAAATAGGAGTCTAATGTTAGAATCTTCTATCTGCTTTGTGTCCTTTGCCTGATTATGTTGCCCCTCAGTCACTTGACTCCTGGGCTTTTTGCCACAGTAGGACTCTGCCACCAGACATGGGAGCTTTCATCCCAAATGCTGGGGTTTTCTCAGCTGCCAGAGGTATTAGATGGGTGCTTTCTCTGAGGTCTCCACACACTCTGGCAAGCTGGACATACACCCCAGGACCTCCACCCTAGATTGCAATCCAGATCCAAGAAGGCTAAAGCAAGAGCAATTACCCTTCAGACTAGTGCTTGGTCCCCCTACATTCTCTAGGCCAGGTGCTGAAGCTGGCATGTGGAGCTGGCTGGCTTTGCTGGGGTCTCAGAAACTTCTCGTCCCAGGGGCAAAAGCCACACTCTCCCACTTCCTGGGTCCCAAAGTCCAGACTGCACTGACCTCTCACTTTGTCCTTTGCATCTATGTATTGATAAATCTGGAAATGGCCACAGCTGCTGCTGATCTGGAGTCCCTAGGGCCAGCGGCTTGTCAGGCCTGCCCTGGGGCTAAAGCCTTGGCATGGGGCTGGGCTCACCTCCCAAAGCGCTGTGCTGGCAGATTCCTGCTGGCCTGCCAGGCTGTCCTCAGCAGGAGGTTAGATTCTCTGTGTCAATTTGTGGATTCTGCAGCTCCAAAGTTTATTTTTAGTCCCCTTTTTACATGGATTGAGGAAGGTGGAAGCCAGAGCAGCTGGGAGTTCCTGCTTCTATCTTGACTCCACCTTCCCCAGAAAGGATATTTTACAGACATTCCTACTATACATTGTGAAGCAGTGCAATTGTGTCAGATTGAAGTAATTGCTGAATCATATATGAATTTTTGGGAGCAGGACAATGTCCTTTGCTTGTATTCACATAAAAATAAATAAATGAATGAGTGAATAAGCAAACAAATGTTTCTAAAGAATATGATCAGTTTAGATAGGCAATTTCTGTCATTTGAGCAAAATAAGATATTTTACCATAAATATCAGGAGTGGGGAAAAGGAGTGGAGAAAGTTTCCCCTAAACCACCCAGAGAAGTATCTTAATTCTCTAGTATATATTTTTTCAGTGCAATAGCATTCTTGGACAATGTTCTTATTGTGATGAAGTACTTCTGAGGTATTCTATACTAACAACCTTAAGAATATTATTACTTTTACTTGCCATAATTAACCCGTATTGTTCTTTAGAAATATTTACTGATGAAACAGACTTACAACAGAACAAGAAAAAGATATTGCTGCAATTTCTTATGAAACATTTGCTTTAACATTTTAATTGAGGAAAAGTAAAAGATTTTTTATTTTTATAGATTTGGTAAATGAAGAAGATTTATGCTATTTATGGGAAATAATATTAATGTACCCTAATTTTATATGGTAATTTACAGTTCTCATTCAAAATATTCACACAAAAAAAAACCAATGTGTACCTTAAAGACACAAGAGACATTAGAGATCATCTATTATCCCAACGTCATATTTTTACAGATGAAGAAACTAAGACCTAGAAATGTCAAATTATTTTCTAATTATAATAACTTGTCAGTAGAACTTATATTAGAATTTGGACATGACTTAGCATTCTTAATCTGATTTACAGTTGACTATAAAAAGTAATGGTATAAAAGAATATCTGGGTTGATATTCAGAGGAAGATACAAAGGTTAAAAAAAAGCCACTCCTACCCTGAAGAGTAATGTCAAGTGGTCACAAGCCCAAACAGAAATCTTGGGGGAACTTAAAAAACAATTCAAAAATCAAATAACAGAGAATGAAGAAAAAATTGTTTTTTAAAAAGAAATGAAAACTTTCCAAGGAAATTATGAAAAAAGTTAACTAATTAGAAAACAGATATAAAGACTTAAGGAAGAAAATAACACTTTGAAAATTAATATTGAGCAAGTGGAATAGAATGATGTTATAAGATACTAAGATATAATAAAATAAGAAAAAATAAGAAAATATCTGAAACATCTCATTAGAAAAAAAAACTCATCTGGAGGATGGATCAAGGAGAGACCATAAGAAATGTTATACTATATGAAAGCTACAATTTAAAATAAATTCTAGATACAATATTACAAGATAGTATTAAGGACAATTGACTTGAAGTTCTATAATAACATGGTAAAGTAGAAACTGAAAGAATCCACCAATCACCTTCTGAAAGAGATCCTAAGAAGAAAACTTAAGGAATGTTATATCCAAGTTTCAAAATTCTCAGGTTAAAGCGAAAATATTTTAAGCAGCAAGGAAATTAGCAAATACAATGTATCAATTAATCTATCTATCTATCTATCTATCTATCTATCTATCTATCTATCTATCTATCTGTCTGTCTGTCTATCTATCTTTGCTTTTTGGAGGGGCAGGGTAATTGGGGTTAAGTGACTTGCCCAAGGACACTTGGCTAGTAAGTACAAAAATGATTTAAATACTGTGGGAAAACATTCAGGATTTCACAACATCTAGCAGGTTCTTCACTAAAAAAATCTTTCTGGAACATTATATTTTGAAAAGCAGAAGAGCTCAAGTTTCATCTAAGATTACCTTATTCAACAAAGGACACTGATAAAGGTCAAACAAACTGTTTCCTTATGATATATGAAAATGTCATCAGTATTCTTAAAACTGTTGTCATTACTGAGGAAGTTTGAAAGAAAGCTTGTGGTTGAGTTGTTTATGGTAGAGTGATTCTAAAAAATAAAATTGGGTAGGAAAAGGTAAATGGGAGTAATGTTCTCCCAAAAAAATGGGTCATGAAAGGAAGAACTAAAACAGAGGAAACAATTTGGGGTTGAGGTTTGGTTAAATTGAAACCTTACATTCATATGGATTGAACAGGAAACAAAGTGTACATCTGAAGACATTTAGAAGTCTTCTGGACTTCTATAAAAGTCATGAACCTGGGGGATGGGTTGAGGGAGGAGCATTTAAAAGTATGTATGCAATATGATTAGAAGGGTGGGAGAAAATAAGGAAGGGGAATTTAGAGGTGTGGGTAAAATAAGGAATATAAAGGAAGGGGAAAAGATAACCTAGATAGTGTAAAAAACAGAGGATTAAAAGAAAAATAGTAAAATAAGATGGAGGAAAATTCACAAATAGTTAATAGAACCCTTTCAGATCTATAAGAATATGAGTCATTTCCCAATTTTTTAGTGATTTAAGAATATGAACTGGCAGTTTTCCAATGAAGAAATCAAAACAATGCATAGTTATATAAAAATAATTCCCCTAAATCATTGATTAGTGAAATACAGATTAAAATAACTTTGAGATATAATTTGACACCTACCAGATTGGTTAAAATGACAGAAAGGGAATTTGAAAAAATGTTGAAGAGGGTGTGAAAAACACTGGAATACTAACTCATTGTGGAATTGTAAAGTGATCTAACCATTTTGGGGAGCAATATGAAATTATGCCTAAAGAGTTGTGAGAAGATCTAAATGCTTTAGGCATAATAAGAGAAAGAAGAAGAAAAAATACATGATAATTTTGTGGTATATTTGAAAGGAATAGTAGGCTGTACATAGTAGATTTGCAGTTTTATATACTATCATCTTTATTATTATTATGATTGTACTCTGTTAGAGAACTGCTTGTTTTATTCAATAAATTAAAAATAAAATTTTAAAAAAGGGATAGTATAAGACAGTGCCCAATTCATATGTAAAAAGATTGGTTAAAATAAGAAATGGGCAGTAGCTTTAAAAATGATCATATATGATATACTTAGAGAATCCTAGAGAATCAAGTAAAAATTCACTTGAGATAATAATACATTTAGCATAGTTGCAGGATATAAAATAAACCCACATAAATTCTCAGCATTCCTATATATTTCTAACTAAGCCTAACAGCAGAAAATAGAAAGATAAATACCATTTAAAGTTATTGTAGGGGGCAGAGCCAAGATGGCAGAGTACAAGCAGGAACTTGCTTGAGGCCCCACTCCAACCACCTCAAATACCTGTAAAAATGACTCTGAGCAAACTTTAGAGCTACAGAACACACAAAGTGACAGAGGTAGACAAATCTCCCACTGAAGGCAGCCTGGTAAGCCAAAAGGAAGGATCTGTAGCTGAGCTGGGAGCTAAGTATAGTCAGGTGTGGGTTGTACAGGAACAGAACCAGGGTGGCCTGACCAGTGGCACAGACTTGCTGGAGCAGACTTGTGGAGACTGAATCACCAGCAGCTGTGATGGTTTCCAGACTTCTCAACCCATAAACACCAAAGAGAAAATAAAAGGTCAGAAGGAATCTCTGTTGAAACTGGGTGAGAGAAGAGTGCAGTCTAGTCCTTGCCTTGAGAGCAGCAGAGGGGGCAGCAGCAGGGAGGCTGCAGCTGCTGCCACATGGCTGCCTCCAAAGTTCCTGGGCTACAGATCATACGGGGACAAAGCAAGCATTCATAGGGTAATTTCTCTTGCTTTGACCTGCTTTGATCTGGGTCATAGTCTTGGCTGGTGGTCTTGGGGTAAGGAATGCTGGTGTACCAGAGCTTGTGGTGGCTGTAGAGAGGGTGCCCTCCTCATAACTCTGACAACAGACCTGATAACAACTGCAACAATCCCAGCAATTTGGGACACAGCTCCCTTCACTCTGGAAGCAGAGTTCTACTGTGGCAAAGAGCTCAAAAGTCAAGTAATTGAGTGGCAACACGAGTAAACAGAAGAAGCACAAGCAGATCATAAAATATTTTGGGGGGGACAAAGAGGATCAAAACATGGAAAGAAAAGAATTCAAAACTCCTGCATCAAAAGCTTCCAAGAAAAAATAATTATGAATTGGTCTCAGGCCATGGAGGATCTCAAGAAGGATTCTGAAAATCAAGTAAGAGAAGTGGAGGAAAAATTGGGGTGAGAAATGAGTATGATCCAAGAAAATTATGAAAAACTAGTTAGCAATCTGACTGAAGAAAATAACACCTTAAAACATAGACTAAATAAAATGTCAAAAGAGGATGAAAAAGTCAAAGAAGAGAAGAAAGCCTTAAAAAGCAGAATTGGCCAGATGGAAAAGGAATTTCAAAAGGCCACTGAAGAAAATAATTCCTTTAAAATTAGATTGGAGCAAATGAAAGCTAATGACTTTATGAAAACATCAACATGCTATAAAACAAATCCAAATGAATGAAAAAAAATGGAAGGAAATGTGATATATCTCATTGGAAAAACCATTGATCTGGAAAATAGATCCAGGAGAGATAATTTAATAATTATTGAACTACCTGAAAGCCATGATAAAAAAAAGAGCCTAGACATCATATTTCAAGAAATTATTACACAAAATTGCCCTGATATTCTAGAACCAGAGGACAAAATACAAATTGAAATAGTTCACAGATTGCCTCTTGAAAAAGATCCCCAAAAGAAAACGCCTAGGAATATTATAGCCAAATTCCAGAGTTCCCAGGTCAAGAAGAAAATATTACAGGCAGTCTGGAAGAAATAATTTGAGTATTGGGGAAATACAATCAGGATAACACAAAACCTAGCAGCTTCTACATTATGGGATCAAAGGGCTTAGAACATGATATTCTGGTAGTCAAAGAAGCTAAGGTTAAAACCAAGAATCACCCAGAAAAACTGAGTATAATGCTTCAGTGGCAAATATGGACATTTAATGAAATAGAAGACTTTCTAGCATTCTTGATGAAAAGATCAGAGCTGAACAGAAATTATGACTTTCAAATACAAAAAGCAAGAAAAGCATGAGAAGGTAAGCAGGAAAAAGAAATCATAAGTAACACATAAAAGTTGAACTGTTTACATTTTTTAAGCAATTGGGGTTAAGTAACTTGCTCAAGGTTATACAGCCAGGTGTTTCTGGGTGGGTGCTAAGTGTCTGATCCCGGATTCGATCCCAGGTCATCCTGAATCTGGGGCCGGTGCTCTTACTTGCTGTGCTACCTGGCAGCCCCTAATTGTTTACTTTTCTACATGGAAAAACAATAATTATAACCAATGAGAATTTTTCTCAGTATGAGGAGTGTTGAAGGAAATATATATGTTTATATATATATATATATATATACATATGTGTGTATACATACATATATATGTATGCATTGTAGGTTTTATGTGTTTATAAATATATGTTAGTGTGACTATATGTATGTACATGTATACATAGAGTGCACAGGATCAGTTGAATAGGAAGGGATGACATCTAAAAAATAAAATTAAGATGTGAGAAAGGAATTTATTTGGAGGAGAAGGGGACAGATAGAATAGGGTAAATTATCTCATATGAAAGAGGCAAGAGCAGGAAGATGAGAGGGAATGGCACAACCTTACTGTCATTGAATTTGGCTGAAGGAAGGAATAGCATACACTTTCAACTGGGTATCTTACCCTACAGGAAAGTAGGGAGGAAGGGAATAAAAAGGGAGATGATAGAAGGGAGAGTAGATTGAGGACAGGGTAGTTAGAAGCAAACACTTTTGAAAAGTGACAGGGTCAAGGTAGAAAAGAGAATAAGTCGGGGGAGGGAATGGATGGGGGAAAATATAGTTAGTCTTTCACAGTACAACTACTATGTAAATGTTTTGTGTGTGTATGTGTGTGTGTATATATATTATATATATATATATATATATATATATGTATGTATGTATAAAGACTGATAGTATACGCAAGCTGGCAGACCAATGAATAATTTGCAGGTCAGATTTATGAAGAAGTAAAGAATTTATGACCAAACAAGAGATATAGAGTATTACAAAATGCAAAATGGATAACTTGGATTACATTAAACCAAAAAGTTTTTATACAAACCAAGCCAATGTAACCAAGATTAGGAGGGAAGTAGAAAAATAGAAAAGAATTTTTATAAACAGTATCTCTGAAAATGGTCTAATTTCTAAAATATACAGAGAACTGAGTCAAATTTTAAGAATACAAGTCATTCCCCATTGATAAATTGTCAAAAGATATGAACAGGCAGGTTTTAGAGGAAGGAATTAAAAATCTGTATTTGAAAAAAATTTAATCAAAACTCTTAGGTGCCACATTTCTCCTGTCAGATTGGCTAAGGTGTCAAAACAGGATAATGATAAATGCTTGAGATGATGTGGGAAAATTAGAATACTAATGCATTGTTGGTGGAATTGTGAACTGATCCAACCATTCTGGAGAGCAATTGGAAACTATGCTCAAAGGGCTATAAAAAACATGCTTACCCTTCGGCCCAGCAATCCACTTCTAGGGCTGTATCCCAAAGAGATCTTGCAAGTGGAAAAATTGGAAACTAGTATGACAGAAACTGGGCATAGATCAATATCTTACACTGTATACTAAAATACAGTCTAAATGGGTTTATTATCTATAGATAAAGATTGATACTGTAAGCAAGATGAGAGAGAAAGGAATAGTTTACCTGTCAGATTTATGGAGAAAGAATGAATTTATTACCAAAAAAGAGATAGAATTTTACCATATGCACAAAAACATTTATAGCAGCTCTTTTTGTTGTGTCAAAGAATTGAAAATCAAGGGGATGTCCATCAAGAGGGTTATGGCTAAACAAGTCATGGTATGCAAATGTAATGGAATAGTATTTATTATATAATATAGTATTATATATAATAGTATTTAATACATAATAAGAAATGAGGAGCAGACAGACTTCATAATAACCTGGAGACTTATGTAAACTGTGTTCCTTTCAGCAATGCAACAGTATAAGACAACTCCAAAAGACTCATGATGGAAAGGACTATCCATAACCAGAGAAAGAATTATAGAGTCTGAATTCAGATTGAAGCAAACTGACTGCTCTCTCTCTCTTTTTGTTTTGTTTTGTTCCTTCTTTATTGTCCTTCATTCTATAGGTTTTAATTCTTCTTTACAACTTGACTAGTATTTGATGTGAAGGTATTTATAAAACCTATATCAGATTGCATACTGCCATGGGGAGCGGGGAAGGGGAAGGAGAAAGAGGGGGAGAAAATTTGGTACTCAAGGGATTGTGGAACTGAATGATGTAAATGAAAAGTAAAAAATTAAATTTAATGTAAAAATGATCATATATGTGGAGCTGTCTACTGAAAGTCATCTAATCTAACTTCCAGAAGTCACTAGCTCAATATCATATAGATAATAACTATATTTTGAGTATCCTAATAATAAAGGTATTTAGATCTTTTCTGGGGGCAACAGTGTTGTTAATTATAATTTAATATGAAAAGTAGTATTATTTTTAGGCATAATCCTTTTTCTTTTTTTTTTAAAGAAATTGGGGTTAAGTAACTTGCTCAAGGTTACACGGCCAGTTATTTTGTGTGGGTGCTAAGTATCTGAGGCCTGAACCAATCTCAGGTTTCCCAACTCCAGGGCCGGTGCTCTTACCATGCCACCTGGCTGCCCCAATCCTTTTTCTTTATGATTTGTAAGGCTTTGTTTTATAGTACTCACATGGCACTGCTGATTATGTAGAGAAATTATAAGCATTATTTTTGACATCTTGGGCACTTGAAAGACTAGTAAAAGAGAGGTCAGTCAATTTATTAGTGGTTGAAAGTCTGATAAAAGAGAAGTCAAAAGCCTTAGTAAATATCAGGTGACAAGGTAGAGTTGATTGGATTTTTTGTAAATCATACATGTCTTTGATTCATACCTCACTCTTCTTACTTGTTCTAGCAAGAGCTCTCTCAATGGAAATCCACAAGGGATTGAACTAGAGTGCACTCATTCTAGCCTCAAAATTAGTATGATATTGAAAAAATATATTATGGGAAAAGTAAATGGAAATATATAAATATGAATAAAAGTAAATTGTAATTTGGTTATAATTTCAGAGAGATGGATTTATATTGTAATGTTCATATATCTCTTTTCAAGAAAACATTAAGCTCAGAGGAAATACAATCCCCAGGCATGTTTTTACTTTATTTAAGAGGTCTTACATATTGAACTGAATTTAGAAGGAAGATTTCTACAGTGTAATAATGACTGAACTTTCCACTTCCCTCCACTTCCTCATCACCCAATCAGAAGCCTTTTTAAAGTCACTTAGAATTAGTTGTTTTCCCTAAAAACATATTACAGGAGGAGTCAGGAAGCAGGGGTAAAATACATTCAAGCAAGGCTACTTGAATATTGTATTCTAAGGCACATCCTTTGCTGAAAAGTAGTACCACTACAACCATTGTTTCCAGCAGGAAACAATATTCTTCCAACTCTAAAGTAGCTAAAAGACTGCAGCATAAGGATATGGGCGGGGGAGTGTGGGGTGGTGGTGGCGGCGGTGTTATTCTTCCATCTGTGCCAGGAAACTAAATCACACCCTCAAAGGGGGAGAATGGAGCTGTGTTTGTATAATGTACTACCAAAAACCCACACAGAATTTGAAGTTTCTTAAAAACACTTCTCATGCTTCCCTAGCTCATTCTGTGATTAATTTAATAGTATTATGAATATATGTGTGTATAATTGCTAGATTTTTTATAACAAATAGAGAGAACTAGCACCCAGAAGGGCATACATTAGGATTTTATAACAAAGCATCTTACAAAATTTAGTTAACATTCCCGATTGCAGAAAGGGATCAGCCCTTGTAAATCACTTGCTGTTTCTTATTGTGTTCTGTTTTCTAATTAAATTGGTCATAGAAAGATTCTGGAACCTTGGGAGTTGAACTCAAAGAACATTATGGGGGCAGAGCTATTCATTCCAAGCTGGCTGTTGTTCTTCTTGCATGCTGATTCTCACTAAGAGGCAACTGCTGCCCTCCCAGGTGTGTTTACAGCTCCCCTTGGGCAGATTTCAGCCCCAAATGCTCATTTCAACAAATCACTTTCATTAATTTCCATACTGTATATAACATCAAGGAAATCAAGGTATTTCATTATAACCTCTAATTGCTTCTCTGAAAGGTAGCATGTTTAAATGTATTAAAATATGTTAAACATGAAAACAGACCCACTGAGAGCCATTTGTGTCTCAACATCATCATCACCTGTAGGAAGTAATGTAAGGTACTTCTGTTCTCCCAAGCAGTTTCTTAATTTGAGTGGAAATGATCAGAGAAGCAGCTTTCACAATTACTCCTTGCCTTAAGACACTGCTCTAAATGGGAAATAATCAATATATTTTTTTTTAGTGGTTCTACTAACTTTCCCAGATTTCAGAACATGATTCTCCAGGGGTAAATTTGTTCAGAATACTCAACTGCTAAATAGATTTATTTGGAGATTTGATATATAGATTTTTATATTCTATATTAAATATATTTATATTCTATACTAAATATATGGAATAAAGATATCTATATATGTGTACACACACATATATATCCATACGCACAACGTGTATACGGATATATATGGATATATGTGGTTTATGTATATATGTGTGTGGGTGTGTGTGTGTATGTCTCACATGCTTTTTAATCTCATACAAATAAATCTATGTACATTTGTCCCTGAATCTGTCACTGAACCCTACTCATATACTATTTCAGGGATTGTCTACTTTTTTTAATTGTAAGAAGTTTCTTTTTCATAACTCTCATATTCAAATATTTAGATGAATATATTTACCCAAATATTTTAAAGTCATATTCTAGTTTTACGAGTTTGATCTTCAATAACAGGTATATAAACATCTCACATAACTAATTGTTTCTGTGGAAAGAGGTGTTGAATAGAACAGTGTTATAGGGAGCATTTATTGCCATAATAACAATTTTATGACTGAGAAATAAATTCCTATGTAGGGGATAAAGGTAAAATCTTTGGTCAATAGCAAATACTAGGGAACTAAGATGAATCTGTCATATTTAAAAATGGCAGAGGTTTAGAGGATGATGGTGAGAGGAGAGGGTCAGCTGGAGTGAGGAAGACTGAGGGCTAAGATCTAGAGGATGCGAAACGTCTGATGCATAAGGACTACAGAAGGGAGGAGAAAATGCAGCAAAACATAGCTGAGCTGAGCTATGTAGCCATTATAGGAATCATTGTTTGAGACTGGGATGGTTTCCATTGACTGGTCAAAGGATAGCTAACATAATAAGAAGATTTCATGATGTTAAAGTACTTTTTTTGGTAAAAAAATATTTTAATAGCATTGTTGTAAAAGAATGTTGAATGGGAAAGCACTATGCAGGTTATTTCTGAAACCACAATTATCCTTAAAATCATCATGGAAAATTGCAAATTTTAAGATAAAACCAATTCTACTTTTTAAATTATTCACTTTACGACAGTGAATGTCCTAGACTAGGAATAACTGCACAAATTCCTGATCTAAGTAATATTGCTTCCCTTGAGATTGCAATATTGTAATTTCTTATATTCATTAAATGACATTTTTAAGGAGCTTTCCTACGAACTATTTCCTATGATCTTCAGAACAATCTCATGAGGGAGGTAGGGGAGATTATATTATTCATATTTCACATTCATATTATAGATAATCACAGTCACAATAATAACATCATAACTATGAGTTTTCTGTGATTCACAAAGCATTTTAATCACAATGTTCTTGTGAGGCAGATGCCTTTGTAGTTTGGTGCCTTCATGGATCCTTGAATTTGTTCAATATATACATTTTCTCCATGCATATACATCACAGACTTGTCTGTGTTTCCCATCCTTCGCTTCCACCACAAGTTTTTTTTGAATTTTCCATGATGTTTGAAAATGTATGTGTATAGATGCTCAATAGAAAAATCAAGAAAATATACTGGAGGATTTATGACCATTTCTTTTAAATATTGGGGAGACTCATATACCAATTTATTACTCGGGCTGTCTATCTTAACTTGAGTAGGCCATCACCTCAGAAAGACTAATCTTTTATTTTTTCCTAATTGATGCTCCATTGAATTCCCTCCATTGTTTTTTCCATACTTTTTATTCTCTCTTGTCATGCACACTACAACATTTTCCCTCTCAGCAGAAGACCTGACTTCATCATACTTTACTAAGAAAATTAGGCCATTTGTTGTGAGCTCTTTGTTTTGCCCTGATCTTCATATCAAAATTATCTGATAGCATTCCTCATTCTGTTCTTCTTTGTTTAATTTTGATAAAGCAATGCTATTTCCTCTTCTTATTTGGGACCTTGATCATACTCCTCCAGATATTGCTCCTCCCACCTCCTCCTTCCCCTGTCATCATCCTCTCATGATTTATTTTTCCTGTTTACCTTCTCATGCTTTCTTGCTTCTTATATTTTAAAGTCAAATTTTCTGTTCAGCTCTTTTTTTTTTCAATAAGAATGCTTGAAAATACTCTATTTCATTGAATGACAATATTTTCCCCTGAAGCATTATACTCAGTTTTGCTAGGTAAGTGATTCTTGATTTTAATCCTAGCTCCTTTGACCTCTGGAATATCATATCGCAACCCCTTCAATCCCTTAATGTAGAAGCCGCTAGATCTTGTGTTATCCTGATTGTGTTTCCACAATACTCAAATTGTTTCTTCCTGACTGCATGTAATATTTTCTCCTTGACTTGGGAACTCTGAAATTTTGCTATAATATTCCTAGGAGTTTTCTTTTTGTTATCTTTTTCAAGAAGTGATCTGTGAATTCTTTAAATTTGTATTTTCCCTCTGGTTCTAGAATACCAGGGCAATTTTGCTGGCAAATTTCTGGAAGGATAATTTCTAGGCTCTTTTTTTGATCATGGCTTTCAGGTAGTCCAATAATTTTTAAATGATCTCTCCCGGATCTATTTTCCAGGTCAGTGGTTTTTCCAAAGAGATATTTTACATTGTCTTCTATTTTTTTCATTTGTTTGGATCTGTTTTATAGTATCTTGATTTCTCATAAAGTCATTAGCTTCCATTTGCTGTAATCTAATTTTGAAGGAACTATTCTGTTCTGTGAGCTTTTGAAATTCCTTTTCCATCTGGCTAATTCTGCTTTTTAAGGCATTCTTCTCTTCTTTGTTTTTTTGGGCCTCTTTTGCCATTTAAGTTAGTCTTTTTTTAAAAGTATTATTTTCTTCGTATTTGTTGGGCCTCCTTTGGCAGGCTCTTTACTCATTTTTCATTATTTTCTTGCATCGTTCTCATCACAAAAACAACCCATATACTGATTGCCTTCCTCTGCTTGCTCATCTTGCCAGCCAGTTACTTGACTTTTGAGCTCTTTGCCCCAGTAGAACTCTGCTTTCAGAGTGGAGAGAGCTGTGTCCCAAATCATTGGGGTTTTCACAGTTGCCAGAGCTATGAAGGGGGCACCCTCTCTACAGCCCCCACAAGCTCTGGCACACTGGCCACACACCCTAGGATTACTACCCAAGACTGTGACCCAGATCCAAAAAGGTCAAATCAAGGGTGGTTACCTTCTGAATGGTCACTTGGTCCCCTTATAGTCTTGCTGGCCAGGAGCTCCAGAGGCAGCCACCCATCAACAGCTATAGCAGCCCCATCTCTGCCACCTCCTGCACCAGGGGCAGGGGCTAAACCAGGCTCTTCTATCACTCAATTACAACAGAATCCTAAACTGACCTTTTACTTTCTCTTAGGCATTTATGGTTTGAGAAGTCTGGAAATCACCACAGCTGCCAGTGATTTACTCTCCTGACATCTACAATGGCTGGTCTGTGCCACTCTTCCAGGCTGCTGTGGGTCTGGGCCCAGGTGGCTCATGTGGGACTGAGCACAACTCCCTGTCTGGTGCGATAGACCCTCCCAGCAGGCCTGCCAGTCTGTCTTCAGCGGGAGATTTGCATTTCTCTGTCACTTTTTGGGTTCTGTAGTTCTAAAATTTGTTTACATTCATTTTTTTTTACCAGTATTGGAGGTTGTTGGAGCAGGAGCTGAAGCAAGTGCCTGTTTTTATTCTGCCATCTTGGCTCCACTCCTATACTCATGTTTTAAAATTATTTTTCCAAAATTCCCTGTTTGGCAAGGTACTCCCTAAAATGAGGTAACCATAAACTCCATATTGGACCATTAAACATAATCCTATAGACTGATGCATACATAGTACATAGAGACTATAATTACTTTGTTCCTGTCAGCATACGTCTATTTATATGGTCTAAAAATTCATTAGCATTTTTACTAGCTCTATAAACTCACACTGAACTTGAAAGTCATTCCAAATCCCAGATCTTCTTTAACATGATCTATTTTCTAACTATGTCTCCTACAATAGAATCATATAATTAATTTTACTGCACCAAGTCTTTAATTATATAACAGACCCCATGAAACTTAACTTTATTAGATTAAGATTCTTAATATTATTTTTCTATCTTAAATTTGCCATAAAATACCTTAGCTTTTCTCCAAAGTATGGCATCATTTTCTAATTCAATAAGAATGACATATATCAATTAGCCCAAACAACATCAGATCAAAGACAATTCCTTATGAAACTTGCATGGTGACCTTCCAACAGTTTAAAATTGATCCATTAACCCAAACTCCTATTATTCAAAAAATTCCAAATGAATCTATTTGTAATGATTTCTGATTTATAACTATACATTGCCACAACTATATCATGGAAAAACCTTGTCAAAAATCCTGCTGAAATTCTGTTACATTCACCATGTGGGTGAATGTTCCCCCCAAAAGATCAGTCTGATGCCATTAAGCATGTCTACCTCCTAGGGTTTTTGTAATTCACAAATGAGAAAAAAAATCATTTTTTCCTGAAATTAAAAGTGCTATATTTGAATCACTTTCACCATCATTACCATTATCATCATCATATTTTTAATCATAGAAATTACATGGTTTTTTATAGTAGTTATTATGAAACAGTGACAAGAAATGCCTTTTGTTTTTCTATGAGATATTTCCAAAATCTTCAGCCTCCTCCTCTGGGATGTGTATATAACATATTGATCTCTATTTCTACCTCTACCTCTGGTTGTGTCTCTCCTCTTCTACTTTTCTCTTTCTTTCCCTTTCTTTTATATCATTTCCTCTATGTCCATATCTGTCTATCTTTGTCTTTATCTCTGTATCTATTCATTTGGTCTCTATCTGCTTCTGTATCATTGGCTCTGTCTCTGACTCTCTGTCTCTCTATCCTGGTATGCCTGTCTGTTTCTGAATGTTTCTGTCACTGCCTCTTTTTCTGTGCCTCTGACTTTCTGTATTTCTGTCTCTGTCTCTGTCTCTCCTTCTTTACATACTGCATGATCATGATCAGCCAATCATAGGTAATTTCATAATAACAACGAACTTTACAAAAGATAATTACTTTGCTGAGACTTAGTTTCCTCAAATTTAAAATGGAAATAATACACTCATAGTTATATTTTTACCTTTGTAACTGTGAAAAATATAAGAACATGTCTTTGGACTCATATTAACCAATTTTTATCACTGAATTGCATGAAGTGAAATATAGATATAGATCAATATAGATACATATAGACATACAGATATATATGCACACACATGTATGCATATATACATACATGTGTGTATGTGTGTGTGTGATTTGAAGATGATACAAACTTTAGAGGAAGAGCTAAGTTATTGGATGGAAAAGTTAAGGTCCAATAAAATATCTTGACCAGCCTAAAAAAGTTGAATTACTAGGATGGAATTTATATGACATTACATGTTCCCCCGAAATTTAAATTGAAATAAAAGAAGGAATGAAATTTGAAGGGAGGAAGAGAGAAAGAGATATGGAGCAAGACACACAGACATATGGAGACAAAGAGACACAGAGATAGTGACACAGAGAGAGACAAAGACAGGCCGACAGGGAGACTCTAAATCTAGTACTTTCCTCCACCAAATAATAGAGATAAGAAGAGATTTGGCGATTTTCTGAATTTTAGAAAGCAAATATGTTTGGAACCCAGGATTTTGGACTGGAATATGAAGAAAAGAATTTTCTGCATTGTGGTAAATGCTGAAACGTATTTGGACCTTATTGATGTGAAGCTTCCGATCAGTGCTAGATGTGGGAGTATTAAGTCTTTGTAATCATGGAAAACAGCTCCTAGAAGGTAAAATTATTGAGACTATTTTACATACTACCATAAAACTTAGAATATTGCTACTTTGGTGTCTTCTTTCTTCTTGACATGAAGAACTCCACAAAGGTTCTTTCCCCTCTTCAGACCTTTCCAGGGACAATACTGGAACCAACCCTGGTCTGAGGATCAGGGTTTGCTTCTTGCCTCTGATCCCACCTATTTTATTTTATCTCCCTTAGTCTCCGTTTTCTCATTTGTAAAATGAAGAGGTTGGTCTAGATTGTGGCAGGTGTGTGTTGTGGGAATCTGCAATGACCTTCTAGGTCCTTGGGTGTGGCCTTTTGGCTGAGTCCAGGTTTTACAGAACAAATTCTTTTATTAAAGGTATTTGTTCTGTGTAGTTTGGATTCAGTCAAAGGGCTCACTTGAGGACCTAGAGGGCCACATGTGACCTTGAGGTCACAAGTTCCCCACCTCTGGTCTAGATGGTCTCTGAGCATGCTTTTTCCTCTAGATCTGTGATCCTCTGAGTCTATTATTTAATAGTCCCTCCTATGGAAACAGCAAGACAAACAGAGTCCCCAGTTATTATCTGTGGTTCCTACCTTTCTTTCCCTACTTTAAATGATACCCATAATACAATGTGGGAGCAGTGGATTTAGACTTCCATTATTACCTGAGTATTCCCATTCAATATCTACTACCTCTTGGAAGACTGAAAATAAGGAACCATTGAAAGTGCACTATTCTGAGGTGTATTGGATGGTTAGCAGGAAATATTATGAGCAAGAACATAATGACTGGCTATTCTTCCCTTGACCTTTTTTTCTCTCCCATTAAAAGTAAGTATTGTATTTGTGTGTTCATGACAGACAAGCTCTATGAAGGTTAGACAAATCAATAAAATACATTCTTGAAAGATATTAATGTTAACTGACATTTTATTAACATTTTAGAGTTTGTGAGATACTTTAAAAGCATCATTTCATTTGACTCTCACAGCAATATCATGAGGTAAATATAATAGTTACTAACAGTTACAGATGAGGAAACATAGGTCCATCCAGGCCAAGTGACTTGCTTATGGCCAAATGGCTTGTACACTCTGTATGACAAGATCAGAATTTGAAATAAAGTCTTCCTGATTCAAGGTCTAGCCTTTTATCTACTGATAACACAGCCTAGCAGAACAGAAGTTACAAAGCATCATTTTCCAGGAAGCTTGTGGTGCAGTGTCCTACAAATCAACTTAGAACCACTGAGAATAGTAGACACAAACTTGGATGGAGTTGCATGGTAATGAAGAATGTAACAAAAGCAACTTCTGCTTCCGGTGCCATGAGGCTTGATGTGTTTGCTCATGGATTCCTCGCCATATTACAGCTCTGAAATGTCAGGACTGCTTCTTTCTTGCATCTACAAACTGCAATCGTCTCTGATACCGGGGGCCATGCTCATTGAAACTGCTTCCTCCATTTACTCCAAGTTATGCCACTCCCTTCGTTTGTCTGAGTGGAGAGTATATCTCTGTTCCTTTCTTAGACATATTTGAACTTAGAACCCTCAATCAAATAGGTGAAGAGATACTACATCTACTGACAGATACTATGACTAGTGGTGATGGCCGTGGAGAAAATCTTGTACTTAATATTATTTAAAATATTTAATAATAATAATTAATCTTATTTAAAATGTGTTTGAAAAAATCATGGTGAAATATTTAAACTGGCAAATTATTTTCTTTGCATTTTTTGTTGTTTCAAATAAAAAAATGAGGTGCATCAGCACTGAACCTAGGCCTCTGATGGGGATTTTTAAAATCTAGGCATTTAGCCCCAGTGATTTGAAAACCGTTAAACAAGCGATGGACTTATGCCTACTGTTTGATTTGCCCTGCTTTTTCTTTTGTTTGGTTAATAGCCAAGTGTATGACTTTGAAATAACCTCCGTTTCCAGCCTATAACTCCACATCTCACCCATAATTTTTCCCACTGCAGCCATTCTTTTGAATGGACACTTTCAGCAGAGTGATTATCATATACAGTACTGCTCATAAGACACATATCTTATTTAGGTACTGGCCAGTGCTGTCATTTCTTTAAAGTAAAATCTTGTGTAGGTTTCCTCCTCCCCATCCCCCGACTCCTTTATCACTTAAAAGTGAACTGAGTTTAATGTTCTACCAAAGCATTAAAGACACTTTTATAAAATATGGAATTGTGTGGGCACATACTACAGAATTTTCAATGGTTCTTTGGTTCCTTAGGTGACCCTGTCTGAATTTGCCAATTCTTTTAACATCTTAGGACAAGTACAGCCTTTCTAAAAAGGTGTGAAAGCACTCTCTGTGTTCTGAAATGGAACCGAGATCTAAAAAGTTTATGAAAGTTTGATGAAATTAGAATCGTGGACTAGACCATGAAAGCCTTTCCACTTTAAGTGGAAAAATAGGAGTCACTTCATTTTCCAAAACCCATAGGGACACATTGCAGGACATACAACCATTTGCTACTTGTTTATACTTCCTCCTGTATATACATTTTATATTGCTTTAGTCATTTCTCTTGTATTTCTCTAGAATCTCCCTGAATCCTCATGCCAAAGATGTTTCTCTTGAGTAAAGGAAGTTCTAGCATAGTGTTGGGCACTTTAGGTCCCTTAGATGCTTTGTAAACTGAATGGACTTAAATGAACAGTTTTCTAAGGGAGGTTGCCGTGATAGGTATAGGTCAATATTTCTGAAACTGTGTTCTGTGAGAGCCTGGTGTTTCACAAAATGTGAAAAGCAGTTCTGTGAAGAGGGGGGGAAATGGTTCATTTAAATGTTTTCACTCTAAATCATTAAATATAAAAAGCATAGCAAAACTATATCAGCAGCAATTCATAATGTGAAGTAAACTTAAATATGGGCTACAGGGGAAAGTGTGCTAAATATGCAATCTAAGGACCATGATTTGAATTCCAGCTTTGGCACTTATTCCCTGTGAGATCTTGGGCAAATCCTGCCACTTATCTATGTCTCTTTGCTTATTTGGCAAATGAGTTAACTGAACTACATTACCTCAATGGTCCTTTTTAGTTCTAAATCTATGATCTATAAAACTATCATATTTGTCTTCAAATTTCAACATCTCCCCCTTTATCTCAGTAGTAGATCATACCTTTAGGCTAGTTCTTCCACTCTCAGACCATTTTTATGGGTCTTGACAGCACAATTGTAGTCCCAAAATGCTCATGAACAAATTTTGGAATAGGAAATCCTTATGTACAGTCATTTGCTAAATAGAATCAATTAAATCTGGTGTGCAGGGGCAGTAGGAATAAGTGATTTTTTTTTCTAGAGTCTTAGGCTATTTCCTTGACTATTTGACTATTCCCATAGGGAGGAAGGAAATAAACATTTATCTAGTGCCCACAATTTGACAGGCACTCTGATCCAAAAAGAGAACGAAGTCAGCAAATGTGAGAGGGGAACCTTGGTGTTAATAGTACTGGAAGCTGAAAGGTGACCTTTTTTCAATAATGATAGAAAAATATTCACTATTAGAATTTCGCAGTCAAATTAAGCTAGTATTACCTCCCAGCACCGCTCTATCCCCAGGTCTAAAGACCTCAGTTTCCAAGTATGGTGCTCAGGGCTTTTCTTCGCTTGGTTACTGATCCTTGCTGCTGTTTCCAGTCTCTTCCTTACTTCAAGAAAGTACCCAGTGCTACGTTTCAGGCCCCATTATGATCAAAGCTCCTGGTTCTGCTCCCCTAACTCAGCAGCAATCTCCTTACAGGTTCCAAAGTTGCTTCATTCCAGATGGCATCCAGCACTCAGCCGCCATGACAGCTGCAGGCCAGAGCCATATAGTGTCCCTTGAGAGGTTGTAAGATCACAGTAGAGCTAGTCAGCATAGCACCCAGGACATGAGAACCAGCAAGGTTTTGGACCAGGGCTAGAAGCTGTGGTCCTTTCATAGAAGTCAGACTTCAAAGCACAGCATCCAGGGTTGAGAAGTGCAACAGGTACTGAGGCAACAGTAACTCAGGAACAGTCAAGTACCCCAGAGGCAGCTGCAACCACCTCTAACTTGTGTTCAGAAGGTACATCCTTCTCATCTAGTTCATAATACCCCTCTTAGCTTGTCAGGCAGTCAAAGAGGGGTACACATGCCACCTGCCAGGTTGGGGGTTTGGCACAGTGGAATGCCTCCAGCAGCAGCTGCAGAATCCAGGCCTGGTGAGTCCCAGCTCTACAGCAGGCAGCCACCAAAGCAATAACTACACCCAGCTTGTGCCAGCACAGCCTCCAGGGCAGGACTCAACTCCTCAAATACTTGGGACAAGAACTAGGGGGTGGTAATAGCATCAAGTAAATCCTGCAAGGGGAAGTTGGCAACTGGGTCTGCAGCTGCCCTGGAAGTGATCCTCCAAGAGACTCTGTGTATGTGGAGGTTCTGACACCAGCAACACTCTTCTTGTAATCGGTAGCTTGCCTGGTTCTGTAGGAATAGCAACAAGGGGCTGCCATCAGTGGCAGAGTTTCAATTACTCAGGTATTTGATCACAGAATCACAGAGATGCTCACAAATCTAGAGAAGCTTCCAATGCAGTTCCTGCTACTCTACTTGGAGGCAGAACCTGGAGACCTTGTCAGGGATGAACACGGAAATATCCTTCAGAAAACAGGAGCTTGGTTCTTGAAATCATATCAAGAAGGTATCAGTACCCTCAAAACTGACTGGCTTCCACTCCCGAACTGGGGCCTGTTGGGGATCAAGTGACTGGGTACCTCAGATTCTGTCTATCTCAGACTCCAAAATTTTCCCTCCTAACACCTATAGCAGAGTCCTGATCCTGAAACGGTCATGAGTGTCTCCACTGTAGAGGACTAAGGCACTTCTGATGCCAGCTTCATCACTAGCTCCGCCAGAGTCCCAGAGTCTCCATCCTTTACATCTCCTTCCTTCTTAGCAAGAGCCTCTGGAAATTGGGGTGGCTGCAGCATGTGGGCCCCACTTCAATGACAATCCACTGAGCACAAATAAGGTAAGAGAGCAGCCAGCAACCTGCACAGTGGGCCAGATGTATATGGCGGGTGAGGGGGGAAATTGGAGGGGTTGGAGGACAAAAGCTCCTGCAGCATCCCACTGCCATGGCCTGCATCTCTAATTCCTTCAGAACATTATGTGTTAAAAGCTCAAGCTCCTTTCCAGTCTCCAGAGAATCTTCAGCCCTTCCAGGGCCCAGAGAACATAGATCATTGACTATGGACTATGAGGGTAAGGTTCGGGAGTCTTCCAAGGGTGGGAGTCAGGGTCCTTCTTGGACTACTCCCTGCCCAGGCCTCCCTTTCTCCTCCTCTCCCCATTTCCCCCATCTGTCTCCCTGGATGGCGGCACACAGGTTGACCTTTTTAAGTCACTGTGATGGGTAGTTTGCCCTCTAAAAATGAATCAAGCCTTAGTGGATTCTATGTAAACTCAGTTGCTTGCAATTTGTCACCACCTGTACTAAAAAGTGCTTGGTATTCTGTTTCACTTCTCTAGACCAAATAATATGCTCATTCGATTATTTTGACTGATATTGAGGGAGTGTAGGAGCTCTGATGTATTTATAAGTCATTTAATAGACCTTATTAAGGGCCCCCTATTTCCCAGTAAGAGTGCAGGACCTTGAATCTGTAAAAACTGAGTTCAAACTCGACCTCAGATACTTACTAGCTGTGTGACCCTAGACAAGTCATTTAATCCTATTTTTCTCAGTTACTTTATCTATAAAATGAGCTAGAGAAGGGACATGACAAACCACTTCAGTATCTTTGCCAATAAAATCTCCCCAAAGGGTCACAGAGTCAGACATCACTGAAAACAACCGAAAAGAGTAGTGGTGGTGATGGTACCCAGAGCAGGGACACAAATTTGGCTGTGGCAAAGGTAGGACTCAATGTGCACACACTTTGCTACATCAGTTGTAAGATTTGCCCACACATTTAAATCCAAGAAATGCAGTCAATCCATTTCTTTCCATTATCCCTACCTACAATGAACATGTATACAAATTGGTGTGTCAAAACAGGCATAAATCATACAGTCAGCCTGGGTTTTTAGTTGGATTTCTACCAAGGGCCAAGATTAAAGATACTGATGCATGTGGGAAGCTGGTTGCTAGAGGAGGCATCAGTCAGAAAGTCAGGATTTGATCATAAAGCTGATGAGCAAGAAAAAGGAGAGGATTGGTCATCTGTTTACGTGCTCAAAGCCCCGGTTAGAGAGGGTAGATCTGAAAGGGGACTGCCAAACGCACACATGGCCATACCAACAATCTATAATAGCCATAATAACATCTGACAGCATATAATTCCTTAAAACCTGTAGATCAATACATTATCTCATTTAAACTTCGCAACAATCCTGGGATATTGTGATTCTGCAGATTTTTTTTATTCACATTTGAAAGATGAAGAAATTGAGGCTCAAGTATGTTGACTACAGTGATTAAGCATTGGAGGCAGCGTTTGACATGGGGACTTTTTGGTCCTTACTTACAGAGCGACCATTGGTGTTCATAGTCAGAGGAAGGGGCTCTAGTTCCACTGTGATGAAGACCAGACTTTGTTCAGGTAGGAGCTTTACAAAGTTAATTCGAGACAATGAAATGATCAGTTCTCAAGTGTTTCCAGCATTTCAACTTCTTAATTATATATTCGTTTTCCCCCAATTTCAGTCTTTTGCATCTGGAGATACTATAGATACCCTGGCAATATGCCAAGTGAAGTTTTCTCTTTATTTCCTTTCAATTTGGGACCCAAAGTCTTGCTCCCAGGTAGAAATTATCCTTGCACGTACCCGGAAGTGATGGCTGAATCACCAGAATGTGTTGGGTGTTGGTCATTCAGTAAAGAGGAATTGACACAAACAGCATATAACTTGTGGCAGAAATCATTGAGCATTTGGTGTATTATAAATTAAATGGGCCCAGGGTTTGTGAATCTGCAAGACTAGGTGTCTGAAAACTTTCAGTAAAAAAAAGCCACATCATTTTTATTGAATATATCAAACAGGACCAAAGGCTCATGAGCTACATAAAGATATAGATGATAGATAGATAGGTAGATAGATAGATATAGATAGATATAGATATAGAGAGATATAGATATGAGGGGCATGACATGCACAAAAGTGTTAGAATTTTGATCTAAGAAGACTGTAAGGATCATTTGAGACCTAAAAGCTTTCCAACTACCTGCCTAGGAAGTTGTGAGTCCAGCTTGCTTCTTCCAATGGAGACTTTATCCTCCAACACTTTTAGGTGGAAGACCATTCCTCCTCCCAAACCCAACCCAAGAGATTTTTGCCTAGGACAGTTATCTCTGGATGTATATATGGATCCATAGAACTATAGAATCTTCATTAAAAGAAACTAGAGGAGCCATCTAATTTAACCCATTCCCAAAGAAGAGTTCTCTTTATTGTATACCAAACAAGAATTCATATAGCCATTTCTCTAAGACTTCTAGTGAAGGGATGCCAGAAGTGCTCTGGAGACACTAAGACCAGCTCTCAAAAATGATTATGAAATTTTCATTATGAATACTTATACTTCAGAAACTGGAATAATCTATAAAGATACCAAAGTGATAGAAAAATGTTTCTGTAGATTAAATGTAAAAGCATTCTGGTTATACACACATACATATATACATACATTTTCCCCCAGAGTCAGGTGTTAACCATCCATGGTGTCATTATTTCCCATAGGAAGCACATTCTACTTTTGCATAGCTCTCTATGGAGTTTTATCACACTCTTTTTCCATATTCAGGCCTCTTCATTCTATTCTCAGGGGCCTAGCATAAGAAGTATAATCCTTCTCTCATGTGCCAGCCCTTCAAATACAGGAAGTTAGTTTTCATGCGATTTACAATTCTACTGAATTTTCTTTCTTCTCCAAACTAAATATTCAGTTCCTTGAACTGATCCTCCTCATACACCTCCGTTGCTGGTCACCTTATCTGGGCACATTTCATCTTGCCATGTCCTTTCTAAAATATGGCAAATAGGAATACATAAAATAACTCATAATTGACTGGAATAGGATGGAATACGGCCAACACAATTTCCTGCTTCATTCAAAGCATTAGGCCTTTCTTAGTGTGGCTTAAATTTGCATTAGCTTTATTAGCTCCAGTGTTACACAGATAAATCACATTGGGCTTGAAGTCCACTGAAACAAAGGAATATTTGTTTGTTTTGGTTCACTTCCATATGTCTTGGTTGGATCATTTTCTAGACACATTTTGACAAAGGCATTATTTTAAAGTTTATTTTTGTACTCGTGTAAAGGACTTATTGATATGAAATTTCTTTATTGATTTTAGTCATTGAACTAGAAAAAGGATTTAAAAACCATCTACTGCAATGCTTTCATTTTACAGGCTAAGAGGCCCAGGGAAATTAAGTGACTTTCCCAAAGCCACAACAGTAGATATTAGTATGGTCAGGATTCAAAGCCTGACATAGCACCTTTTCCTCTGTACCACATGACATTCTTCACCTGTTCAGATCTTGTCTGTATCCTGACTCTGTCATCTAATGTGGTGGTTTTCCATACCAGCTCTTCCAGTTATAAATTAGATAAATATGTGATCTGTCTTCATCCAAGTCATTGTAAATACGTATTAAGCCACAAATGATCAAGCATAGTCTTGCACTAGACCACATTTTCAGTTGACTTATAAATCATAATGATTTCTACTTTGTTCAAGTCTTTCAAGAAATTCTGATTTCATTAACTACATGGTCAGCTATCTAATACCTCTTCCTTTTGTTAACAAGTATACCACTCAGTGTAGTCAATTACTAACTTGGAGACTTATAGGCTTTCCTTGGTAGGAAAACTTATAGCCAAAATAGATAAATATAAACAATGTGCAAAATACCATTTCATCTCTAAGGAATCCTTAAGCATAAGTGACAAGTACTGGCTTCCAGAACATTCTTACCAGCATATCTTCATGTAAATCTATTAAAAGGTCATAAGTTTTCATGACATAAATAATGAATATGGTCAGACCTATAACTTGGGCTATCAGACTTGAATGCATGCATTTTGTATGATCATTCCTATTGTGGATTTACTTTGAACATGAAATATACTCTTGTATATATACTCCATATATCTAATTATTGATTGGTAACAAACACTAATGGGAAGTTTCTAAAAAATATCTTCAATAAATGGGACAAGAGAGCTGCTTTGAATACCTTCTGAATTGGAAGTGTATATGTCTGAGGATCTGGAAGCAAAACCACAACATGATAGAGGCTAGATGATACAGGGAATAAAATGATGACCTTTAAATCAGGAAGACAGGAGTTCAGATCTGGTCTTGGAATTTTTCTTCCTGGTTGTACGACTGTAATGCCATGCACAGAAGCTTTCCAGAAGAACGCTACTTTGAACAGCTTTTAAAGTTCTGATTACACAGTATAGTGAACACTCTTTTCTATAACAAATCAAAGCAAAACATTCACAGAAAATCAAGGTACAGCATTCACAATATTACAACTTATATTCACAACAGCTTATCATTAAAATGGCCACATAGTTTCCACCAAAGTGGTCACAATATTTAGAACAAATAACAATCATCTCAAAGTACAGTAGTCAAAGTCTTCTACTCAAGGGGCAACGTCTTAAGTTAACTCAATCAATATCAAAATATAGCCTCAAAGTACAATAGTCAAAGTCTTGCACTCATGGGGCAAAGTCTTGATTAACTCAATCAGTCACTTATTCATCAATCAGTTACAAAGTGTCATACAAAAAACCCTCCACCCCTGGTTCACTAGTAAACTACAATTTCATCATTACTCAGTACCCAGGGACAAGTCTTTTCATCTTGACTTGGGGCCTGTTCTCATATTCCCTGGATCCCCTTCCATGGTCCCAGATGTCACCTGGGTTCAATGGCAGACAGCTCCCAGTTCCTTGTCCAGTTCTCTGGGTAGGTCCTGCTCCTCACTGAAGTTCACAGGGTCTGGTCAGATCCTTCACAATTTCTGCTCCAGGGAATTCAAGGCTCAACCAAGCAACAAACAAAGTCTCAGCATCCCAGTCATGTTTCCTCAGTCACCTGGGTTCCTGGTTCTCCTGGCTCCTGTTCAGAAGAAGCTCCACCACCACAAGTTCTCAGGAAATTCTGTCTCAGTTCTTCATTCTCTCTTCTGTAGCTGCTCTGCACCAGATGCTGGTCCCAAGAAATTCTGACTGTGCATCTCTGGGGCTTTTCTTACATACATGGCATCAACTACTTCCTGTTTCATCCAACCCCTTACTGTTACATCAGTAACAGGAGACAGGAGTTCATACCTTCTATTTCCCTAACAGAGGCTTGATCAGTTACTAAGTGCTAAGTACCTGCTACCTTTGCCTACACAAAGGGATCTTCAAATTCAAATTACATTACCATTACAATGACCCTGCATAAGATCATTTAACTCTATCTGCAATAGTTTCTTCAACTGAAAAAAATGGGAATAATAATTCCTTTCTTCCAGGGTTGTTGTAATATAATATTTATGAAGTGCTTTGCATGGGGCCTGGTACCAAGAAGGCACGTTATAAATGCTTCCTTCCTTCCTTCTTTCCTTCTCAAATCCTAACTTTAAGATCTGGATAGTCACTATGAAGAAAGAGTTGACTTATTTTCCCAGAGTTTAAGTGAGATGATTTTGTCTGGCAGAGTCTTGCTAGTCTTTGCTTCCCTTCATTCTGGCATAACAGCAGGAAATTGAAACTTTAAAGTTACCAAATTTGGGGGGAATCAACTTTTTCAGTCATTCAACCATCAACTCAGTCTGAAACACCTGAAACATTAGTTTGTTAAATTGGAGCCATCTCAGCTCTAAATCATTAGAAATAGGAAGAATCTTGGTTATGATCCTGCCCTAGCTTTTCAGTTTATAAGTGCTCTCCATCCAAAGTAAACCATAGCTTCTTGGCTTTCCCTGGAGCATTCTCAGCCCAAAGACATTGTTGGTGGGTTTTTTTCCCTTTTTCCCCCTCATAAGTAGTATATATAAATAGTTCTCCAAGTGAGAAAAGGATGGTAACAAGAGTGGACATTTATTGAGTTATTTAAGCTTAGCAATGCACTTTACATATATTATCTCTTTAGATGCTTTCAACAACAATGTGAGGTAAGTATTGTACTGTCACTTCAGTTGGGTCCAACTCTTCACGACCCCATTGAGGGTTTTCTTGGCAATGATACTGGAGTGGTTTGCCATTTCTTTCTCCAGTTTATTTTATAGATGAGGGAACTGAGGCAAGCAGGGTTAAGTGTCTTGCTTAGGGTCACACTGCTAGTAAGAGCTTAAAGCCTTATTAGAACTTACTGTGCCACCTAGCTTCCCTGCGATAAGTATTATTATACTTATGTTAGAATTGAGGATACTGAGTATCAGAAAAGTGACAGAAATTCTGCAGGGTCACACAGATAATAAAGGCTAGAACTAGCATTTTAGGCGAGGTGTTTTGACTCCAAGTCCAGTAGTCTTTCTGCTGCCCCACAATGTCTTTCATTCAAATAAATAATATTTATCAAAATGCTTATGTTTGTAAATGTATGACTTTTCACTTTGTTGACCTAAATTATGTGTAATTAAACACAGATCTTTTGATTGCCAAAACATACTTAAAATGTCTGTGGAAAATCCAAAGCTGTTAAATTGAATTTTTTAGTGCATTTCTAACATATTTAGATGGATCAGTGATTTCTAGGATGAATTTGCTTTCATGGGAACCAATTGCAATTTAATTTTGTCTATCCTTTTATGCAAAGGAGAGGCCCTAATACTATACTGAATGATTTTTAAGAGTTACAAATAATAAATACTCTATAGCATTAAAGAAAAAAAAGATTCCTTGGGGAATCTGAAAACAAATATTAAGGTATAATACCCCCCACAAAAAAAAAACAACAAATTACTATTTCATAGGAATCTTGTGACATTATGAATAGTAGCTGTTCCTTTCGATTTATTACCTTGAGTCATTTGGAATATTATAAAATAAAAAGTTATGGTACAATTTAAAGAGATCTTAAAATTTGAATATTTCCATTTGGATATATGTCAATCATATCTTTTCATGTTGTGGAATTCTTGCCTATCTACAACATAATTATAAAAAAATGAATCCAGTGAGAATCATTTTTCAAAAGCAACTTAGAGTATGGTTGATGAAGCAAAATGTGCATTCTCTTACACTATACAATTTAAAGGGGCTCAAGTGCCCAGCTTCCCTTTGTTGTACTATCTCCCTCTGACTAGATAGAAATTTGAATGCCACTGGTGATTCCCTGTGATTAAATAAGGTATCAGTCAGTAAGCATTTATTAAATGCCTATTGTATTCCAAGAATTGTAATAAATTCTAGATATACAAAATAAGTTTAAAATGTAGTCCTTGCCCACAAGGAGCTTACAATCCAATGGGGAAAGTGACTACTGAAAGTCGTTGTTGGAATTCCCATATGTTATCTGGAAAATGCAGAGAAGAGTGTGGGAAGAGAAATTGGGGTTGTTTTTCTGGCTGACCTCTTATTCTTAGTCATATGTAAGAGTATATAAGAAAATAGAAGGCATTTATTTAGAATTTCAATTTTTTAAGATAATTTGTGTATATAAATTAAGGTTGAAATAAATTTGCTTAAAAATTAATGAGCTCCCAAAGGCATTTAAAATGACAAATCTGGTGAAAACTAAAATATAAATTAATACATTGTAGTTGTATACATGATACAGGAGTCTACTTATTGAAAATGACATATTTGACTGTATGCAGAGGATGGCCAAAAAGGTGGTGAGGGATCTTGCAACAGCACATGTGATGAAAAGACTAGACAGATGTTTAGCCTGGAGAAGGGAAAATTTAATAGAATCATGATAAAGGTGTACAACTGTTTTGAAAGGCTAACATGAGGAAGATTAGATGATGAACACAGAGAATGCTGCATTAAAGGAAATATGTAACTGAGGCTGAGAGCAGATATATTTTAGTTCAAAATATAGTTGACTTTTTAAGCAAACAAGGATGTCCAAAATGGAATACATTTCCTCATAAAGAAGTGAATTCTCTGTCAGAAGACCTAATCACATAATCTTATTATAACCTTAGAGTTGGAAGAAATAGTACATGCATATAATTTATAATATAATGGGGAAAATGGTCAGTTAGCTTCTATTAGAATTCAAGTAACAAGAGATTCACCATATCACAAAAACTGCTTCATTATTTGAGTTAGAATTTCCACAAGGGTATTATTATCCTTAAAGAGATTGACCTTGGAATCTGTTGTAGGGACATAGTCTCATACTTAATATTTAATACTCAGCAAATATTTATTAATAACATGTCAAACAGTGGGATAAAAGCCCCCCAAATGATCCATATTCTCAAGTAGTTTACATTCTATAGAAAAATATATCTACCTTTTTATTATCAGATTATGTTTTGTATGTATATGTGTGTACCCTTTTTGCTCTTTTCCTCAATTCCCCTTCCTCTGTTTTCTTAAATATCTCCCTCCCTTCTATCTGATTCAGTGTACTTTCCAACTGCCTAATCTTGTTTGAAACTTATTTCAAAGCCTTCTTGTTACAGAAAGACTATCTTTCAAAAGTGGAGTCAATCAAGTTTTGGAGTATGACAGATAACCATATGTAGCTCACAATCCACTCCCAATAAAACTAAAAATAATAATGAAAAATTCTGTCAAAACACCACCGAGAAAGCCTTATGATTGCTCGTTTTATTACATTAAAACATAAACTCCTAGACAGAAAAGAATATGTCATTGAAAATTAAGCATAATGCTTAGCACATTGTGAGTGCTCTATAAATATTCATTTATTCAATCAATCAATCATTTTGTTGGTCTTTATTAAAGCTTTAGATATAATTCAGTTTTTTCTACTCTGAATTGGCAAAAGTTATAAATGCCAATTCCATGGTATAGATTCTTTAGAAAAGCCTGCTATTATAGTGACAATCATGGTTATAGAATTGTTATACAAATTTGTTATATTATTGATTTAACAGCTAGTTCATTTCCTTATCAAGATAGATCCTATCCATAGCAATATATTTAAGTGGAAAGGAATTTGGCAAATGCAATTGAAATTTTGAGATTCATCAGTTTTCCAAATGATTCAGCCTGATGTTGAATATATTTGGGACTGCTTAAATAAACAAATAAGCAAGCAAACAAATTGACATTAATAATAATTCAAGGATTTATAGCACATTAAACTGTAAAAGCAAAAACAAAATCTAATACACAAAATAGATCACACATATCCTTCAACAACTTCTTAGTATTTTGCCATTATCCCTAAAAGTCCAAATATACATTTAATGATTTTTTTATCCAGTTCTCTGGTTTGGCAAATTGACTTAAATATATCCTTTTAAAAATACAAAGAAAGTCTAATGAAAATTGATTACTTGCAATATATAAATGTTTATAAACCACTCGAGTTTGCTTGTTTTGTTAAAGATATGATATTCAATGCTGAAAAATATCTTTTATTTTAATATATTAAAGTGGTAGAAATATATAGTATACAATTAAAAGTGCATTTTTTATGATAGATGACAAATATTACCTGAGATACTACTAACAGTTATTTTAACAAAACATACATATGATTAATTATTTTAAATATTGAATTCCATATATGTGTGTATTTATATATGTTGTATGTATGTGTGAATTGTCACACACAACCACACACATACATGATTATCTGTTTGCAGATGATTGTGCACTCAATGCAGCCTCTGAAGCTGATTTGCTACAAAATATGGATCGATTCTCTTCTACTTGTGCTAATTTTGCCTTAACAATTAACACCAAGAAAATACAGATAATCCATCAGCCACCACTATACCATCCATATGTGGAGCCATTGGTTACAGCAAATGGAGAAGTTTTGAATGCTGTGGATAAGTTCACTTTAGTAGTGTACTTTACAGGGATCGGCACATTGATAATGAGATTGGTGCATACATTGCCAGAGCTAGCTCAGTGTTTGGGATATTCCAAAGGAAAATATGGAAGAGAAGAGCATTAAACTGATTTCCTTACTGAAGGTCTACAGAGTCATTGTGTTGCCTTCATTGTTGTATACCTGTGAAACCTAGATAGTATACCAGCACCATGCCAGGAAACTGAATCACTTACATTTGAATTGTTTTAGGAAGATTCTGAAGATCACCTGGCAGGATAAGATACCAGACACTGAGATCCTTACTGGAGCTAAACTGCCAAGCTTTCAAACTCTGCTTCAGAGAGCACAATTCCAGTGGGCTGGCCCCATTGTTCTAAAGTAAAATGTACACTTGCCAAAAAGACTATTTTCTAGATAACTCATACAGGGCAAGCATCCATATGGTGGTCAGAAGAAGTGATACAAGGACACTCTCAAGGTCTCTCTCAAGAATTTTGGAATTTGGGGCAGCTAGTTGGCACAGCACTGGCTGTGGAGTCAGGAGGACCTGAGTTCAAAATGACCTCAGACACTTAACACTGTGTGAACTTGGACAAGTCACTTAACCCCAATTGCCCTACCTTCTCCCCCCTCCAAACAGATAAAAAAATTAAAAAAAGGAATTTTAGAATTGTGACATGATACACTGGCACAGGACCACTCAGCATGGTGTGTCCCCTTCAGAGAAGGTGCTAGGGTCTAAGAGCAAAGCACAATTGAAAAAGCTCAAAGGAAAAACTGGAGGCCCAAATTTAGAGTACCCACCCCAATTGTGCACATGGACTATTTGTACCCAACCCACGGTAGAGCATTCTAAGCTCATATTGGTCTTATCTGCCACAGTTGAACACACTGAAAATGGACTCTAGCATAATGATGGCACTTTAGTCCTTTTTGATAATGGACAACAATCAACTATGTCTACACATACACACATACTTATGTACAAATATATATTCCAATATGTAATATAATATATATTCTACCATATAGACTATAGAACATAGTCTATATTATACATATATATATATATTCTAATGTATACTATACATTTTCTTCTAGGGGTCTGGCACTAAATAGAAGGTATGAGGTAGTGCAAAAGGATAAGAACTATAGATTAATACTTGGAAGGTACCTTGGAGACCTTTGTGCTAAATAGCTTTGTTAAGGAATAGAGACCTTGATCACTTAAGTAATTTTCAAAAAGCCACATAGCTAATCAGCACTCAAAGTAGAATTTCAACCCAGACTTTCCTAATTTGAGGTTCAGTGCCTTGTCCATTGCTGCAATCTACCCTCAGAAAGAGAATCCATTCACTGGAGGAGCAAGGCATAACATTTCAGTAACAGCAACAATAATGAGAGTTTGTTGATGTAACTCATTAAGGTTTACAGAAAATTTTCCTCAAAGTAACCCTAGAAGGTAGATAGTATAAGTATTGTTACTCAAATATTAGACGAGGACAGTGGGGAAATTCAGAGAAATAAAATAACTTGCCTAAGGTCAAATATCTAGCAGGAATTTCAGGCAGGTTTTGTTAAGGAGTATTGTCTTTTTGAGTTTTCACCTTTTTACAGAAACACTGGGCCTGGAGGATGAAGGAGTCCTGAATTTGTCAAGAACAAGCCCCCCCCACCTCCAGTGGACCTAATTAATGTTTGCACCCTAAGTTGGACTCCCTGTGTATCCTAGGGAGTTAGGACAGGAGCCAGTAAGTCTAAACTAGGCTGAGAAACTGTGTAGCCGGGACCTTGGAGATGAGCTGAACATCTTATGTTCATGATCTAGGAAGTTCCCAAGGGAAAAGAAAGCTCCTTTTGCAATCACCTTGCTCCTCTCCTTCAGGAAGGGTTTTGCCCTTTTCCAATCTTTGCTGCACCTTCTCCCTTCTCATGCCACTCCACTTGAGGAGGAGATTTCTGATTTCTTCTTCCTTTGCTGTACTGTCAAACTTTGCAAGTTTCTGTTAGGATTTGCTTTGACTTTGGGGTCCATATGCATTTGTCCACTTCTTTTGAAATAAGCCTAGTTTTCACGTAAGTTTCATGAAGTTGAGATTGCCTGTTGACAATTTTAAACCCAGATTTCTTCTGACCTCAACTCAAGCAAACAAAGAAAATAAGATTTATTGACCAAAATGAATAATACAGATAATAAGCAATAGAGGAAATCAGAATAAAAGCTGAAAGAAAATCCCTGGAGGAAAAAATGGTATTTTAAGGATGAAATATGTTTGATTAGGCAGAGGGGAGGGGAAGGATATACCAGGCACTTATCAATTTTGTAAGTCAAGGCCAAAGGTTCTATAAAACACTTTTGGTGCCAGTGGATGAGAACTTTGTTTCAACCTCCAGCACAGATGCATCTTTGGTAAATGAAACTAAAGGAAATTGATTACTAGGAAGATGTGTTTTATTGAATACTTGGTTTTTTTTTCTCTAATTCATGAAGGCTTTAATGTTATTTCAAAACAGAGGCCTCTGAGCTCAAGTTTATGAAAATAATATTAAGACTATTCTAAGGAGGATAGAAATGACATTCATTCCAGCAGTGCAATTCCCTTCTTCAAATGGAAAGATCAAAGAAGCAAAAATGGAAGTAAGACATTTAAAGTTCAAATTATATTTAGGAAATGAAATTTCAAAATTACCTGAGGGGATAGAATAGGAGAACATTTGTTTTAAGAACCAGTGTCACAAGCCTGGGTACTTCAGTTCTTAGAAGAGGGAGAAAAGCTTTTGAGCAAAGTAAAAGGTGGTTTTTCAAAGTTTCTCAATGAGTTGTGGATAATAAATTGGGAGTTGTGCCAAGGTCATATAGTACATCATCTGCTTCAGATACAGGAAGCAAAATCATAGTTGTCCAAGAAAATAGAATTTAAAAAAATAATAGAATTATTATCATCCTTGTAAATAGTTGTCAAAGAGTGACTATATCTAGTGACAAAGTTTTATATAATAACTATGAAATATAATCTTATTGTTCAATCATGTCCCACTCTTCATGTCCCCATTTGACATTTTCTTGGAAAAGATTTTTGCCATTTCCTTCTCCAACTTATTTTACAGATAAGGAAACTGAGTCAAACGGAGTTATGTAACTTGCCCAGAGTCACACTGCTGGTAAAGGTTTAAGTTCAAATTTAAAGTCAGGTTTTCATAACTCTGGGCTTCCCTGTCTAGTCACAGAACCACCTTTGTTGTTGTCCAGTCATTTCAGTAACATCTTCATGACCCCATTTTTTTTGGGCAAAGATACTAGAGTAGTTTGTCATTTCCCCCTCTACTGTGCCACCCAGCCACCTAAAATACAATCCAAGAATTTTAAATTCTAAAAATAATTCTAAAATAAATAGGTAAAGATAAATGATAAAGTATGGGCATAAGAAAAATAATATGATAGTATACAGAAAAGAAGGAGATATATGAAGGGAGAAGAGTAGGACAGTTGGAATAAAGTGAATAAACTCAGAAACCCCCCCCTTCATTGCCCCAGGTTGGAGTAGATGTATTTATTTAAAGATATTGGTATTATTATCTAATCAATGTAAAAATAAAAACAATTTCAAAAAAAGGAGTTTGGATTTCAAGGATGGAGGTAATGCAGATTATTTGGGAGGTGCTAATTTGTGTGTGACAGGGAGGGTTGTAGGGAAAGGAACAGATTTCTGGGGGATACATCTGGGTAAGGTTTTATGGAGGGACAATAAATTTTTTTAAATTTTTTTATCAGTCCTGAATCATAGAATTGTGTTGGAATAACTTATAACATCTTCATTATCACAACCATCATTGGAGGGTCTGTATTGGGGAGAACGTCATAAAATATAGTAATAAGTGAAAAGCCATAAAAAGAATAAGCTCCATGAAAGGTGGAAGCCTGGACATGGTGACATGTTTACAATCTTTTTTTTAAGGGGGAAGGCAAGGAAATTGGGATAACTGACTTGCCCAAACTCACACAGCGAGTGTGTCAAGTGTCTAAGGCTGGATTTGAACTCAGATCCTTCTGACTCCAAGGTGGGTGCTCTATTCTCTGTGCCACCTAGCTACCCCACATATTTACAATCTTAGCTTAGACACTGAGTAATAACTTAAGAAACTATGACCTATGAAAGCCAAAACAAGAATATCATGACCTATATATGAATAGAACATGATCAATACACACTTATGTTTGCACATAACATTGACAACTCCCAAGCTCATTACTCCAAAAATATCTACCAATTAGTGGTGATTCACTGTCTAGGTCTTCCTGCCTTTGTATGTTTTCTATAATTACCATGGAGATTTTGGTGGCTTCTTCAGTGGGGATCCATAGAACTCTCTGGCTGCCACCGTAGAGAGAAGATCGCCCCTATTTGTAAGTATTCATAATAATTGATTAAACTACCACCTATAATCAATCTAGAGCTCTGTGGCCTCTTCTTTTAGTATGAAAAGAAAACCTTACAGTTATGGGGTAGGCGCAGGGTTCCCTAGGAAAAATCTGGACCTTACAATTGGTATCTTTATTATTTTAATCTAAACTTCTTGTAAAGTGATGGGCAAGGGTAAGACAAGTATTTGTCTGGAAGAAAAGGCTTTGCAGAAGGACTGATCCTAGTATTCTGAAGTATAAGAAATCAAAAAGGGCCACTGAAAACTGGGATTAAAACATTTTAAAAAGATTTTAGATAGTAATCATATCTATAAAGTAGAAACACTTGCTGTTCATAAGCAAATTGTGTTTAAAATGTCAAGTTCTAAATCTATCAAACATATGAGTAAAAAACCTTGCAAACTCTTTGAATTATGTAGCACTTTTATATTATCCCATCAGGCTACTTTGATACAAAATAGATCCACAAACCTCGTTTTTTAAAAGAATGAGAGGCATATTAATTGAGATCAATTTTCATTAGTCTCTCCAACTAATGACATTCTGTCATATGCCCAGAGCTCCAATGCAGGCTGATTAAAAACAGATAAAGTATATACTTCTTTAAATGCTTATACTAAACAGCTCCTTAAATTTAACTTTTGAAAATGACATATTGTGGTTTAATTGATTTATAATCTTATAACCCCATAAGGCACTCTGCATTTTGCACTGTTTTCCTACAGTAACTCATTCTCAAAATAGTAAAGCTCAGTTAGTTCTATCTAAAAATTAAAGGTGATTAAATACTTGACAGGACTTTTCAGATTTTATCTTCTATAATGCTTAACTGAGTTCATAAACCTGTTTTATCTCCTCTAAGAATTATTTTTATAGAGGTTTAAAGGGAAGAGTGACTGAAGCAAAACTAAGCAGTGGAAGGGGGTGGAGGGTGGAGTTCAAAGGTGTAGCTGAAAGGTGAATTGTTGTCTTCTATATCTTAAGATCATTCCAGCTATAAATTCATGACAAAATGAATTAATTTTTCAAAATTTAAATAATTCAAATAATTCAAAAATTCAAATAATTCAAAAATTAAAAAAATATTCAAAAATCCCCCTCCTTTTTTTTTCCTTTGAGAGTAAAGGAGATTATTAACCCAACTCAATTAAGACAAATGAAAAGAAATATTTGTTTTAATTTTCACAATCCAGGTGAAATATCTGTGTAAGGAAGGGGATTATGGGAAGATGATGGAGTAGGTTAGAAAATTCCAAGCTCTCAAGATTTTCACCCACAAACAAGATAAAATAGCACCTTAGGGTGAACAAAGTGTGGATAAAAATCAATAAGAATAGGGGCACATCTGGGGTCTTCCTGGGACAATTTGAGAAGATCAGAGGAAAATTCCCAGGACTAGATTTCCTCCCAGTGAAGAGTAAATAACTCCAGGCTAGGGTCCACTTTAACAATAAGCAGCAAGCCCTGCAGTTAGTTGGTTTGAAAGACTGCCTTGACCCTAGCAGCAGAAACTTTGACCCCCAGATAGTGAGGGTGGTTGGGCTAGAGATGATTACAAAAATTAAACTATTCCCAAAAAAATATACAGCAATGGAGGAAGAATTCAACCATAGAAAGTGCACAGGCAAAGGAGAAAGAATGTAGCCACCGAAAGCTATTATGGAAATATAGAAGACCAGGGTTCATCTTCTGAGGAAGATATGGAAATAATGAAAGCCTCAAAAAGTAAGAGTAACATCAAATGGTCACCTGTTTAAAAAATTCATAGGATATATGAAAAATACTTTAAAAATCAAATGACCGAGATGGAGGAAAAGCTTAAAAAAAAAGAAATATCTAAGTTCTCTCAAGATCTGCTTTATATTGAGACAGTTAAATTGATCTTGCTCCAAGTTGCTTATTCAACATATATCCCCCACTCTTCCAAAGATCTGTCTTAACTTAGAAATGTTTCTTTAATGAGTTAATGAGGAATTCATGTTGTAAACACTATCAACTTATAAGAATTGTTCCTCAGATTTATTCTCATTTACTAAAATCCTGAAAAATAAAACTATGGAAATTTTAGAACATAAAAACACAGACAATTATTCCAACAGAAGAGACATGGTAGTTGAAAGCAGAACTTCAAAATGTATAAACCCACTTCCAATGAAACAGGTTGGGGATGGGTAAAGAACTCTGTCTTCAGAATATGATTCCAGATCAATAGAGAGGATACAAACTCAGACCTAAATGACTTGCTGAAGAGTGCTCCAGAGGGTACAATGAAGCTCTAGAGGAAAGGGACATTATTCATTTTGCTTCTAGACTCTTGGGAATCCACTAGAAACAGGCAAGAGAGAGAGAGAGAGAGAGAGAGAGAGAGAGAGAGAGAGAGAGACTTTGAAAGGCAGCCTTTTAGAGAAAGCTGGTGTTTCATTGTGTCTCTGGTTTCCAACTTATTTCCCTAGAAACATCAGAAAGTTCTCCTCGGGTGAGAATAGGGCTTCTCTTTTGCTTGAGGGCATTTACTCTAGTATACTTCCCAGTATATTCTAATATATAGAACATACCAAATTTTCTTTCTACTATCTATTTAGATAAATGAATCTAAGCAGATAGTGTTCTATATAATATATTTTGCCCTCTGTTTCCATTATTCCTGAATCCTATATTTTTGCCTCAAACATTCAGGGGTTAAAATGTCAATCAATAAGCATTTATTAAGTGTCTGCACTTTATCAAATACAAAAATGTTCAAGGCATCCCCTTATCTCTGTCTGTGTTTTTGTCTATCTATCTCTCTCTATGTGTGTCACACACAGACACACATACATAATGTAACTATATTGTATAAATTGGAGATAATCAACAAAGGAAGTTACCATCGATAAGGGGCATCAAGAAAGACTTTTGAAGAAGGTAACACTTCAGCAAAAACTTGAAGGAAGTTAAGGAAGCTAGGATGTGAAGATAAGGAAAGAAAAATTTCTTATCATTAGAAACAGTCAGTGAAATTCCTGGAATCAGAAGTTGGAGGGTCTAGTATGAGGTATAGGAAGGAGACCAATCACTAGATCACAATGTATGTGAGGTAGTATAAAGAATAAGAAGACTGGAAAGGTAGGAAGGGACAAATTTTAAGGAGAAGGGAAGAAGTATTTTGCATGCAAGGCTGTGTGCTAAGTGTTTTACAAATAATACCTTATCTGACCCCACAAGCATATTATGAGGTAGGTATTTTTACTATCTCTATTTTCCAGTTGAGGAAAGTAAGGCAGATAGGTTAAATGACTTGATCAGAGTCACAGAGGTGGTATCTGAGACCAAATTTTAACTCAGTTTTCCTTGACTTCAGTTCAGTATTGCATATATTGGGCCACCTACCTGCCTATAATACAGATTTGTGGAGAACTTTAATAGCCAAATAGAATATTATATTTATCCTGGTGGCAATTGTGAGTTCCTGGAGTTGATTGAATAATAGTGAAGGTGTGGCGGGGGGGGGGGCAGGGGAGAGGTTAATATAGCCAGATTGTGATTTAACAAGAATAATTTAACAGCTGAGTACAGGATGTATAGGAGAAGGGGAAAAACTTGAATCAGAGAGCCCAACTAGCAAGCTATAGCAATAATCCAGGTATGAGATTATAAGGACCAGCACCAGAGTAGTGGCAGTGTGAGGAGAAGATGTTGAAGTATGTCTGAGAGTTGTTACAAAGACAGAAAAGGCAGGTTTAGATATGGGGAGAGGAAGACAGAGAGAGA
>NW_027186304.1:13202624-13250918 GCF_028583685.1 Petaurus breviceps papuanus
AGAGACAGAGAGAGACAGAGAGACAGAGACAGAGAGAGACAGAGTTAAGGATGAAGGATGAAACTTAGGTTAGCACCTTGGGGGCTGGGAAGATGATAACACCCTCAACATTAATAGAAAGTTAGAAAGAGAGGAGGGTTGGCTGTGGGAAGATGATGAGTTTAGTTTTGGATACATTAACCTTAAAATGTGGACAGGGTATTAAATTTAAAATGACCAAAATCAGTTGGAGATACAAGACTGAAGGTCAGGAGAATTGTTACAGGTAGATAAAAAAATCTGAGAATAATTTGCATAGAGATGTTATTTAAATCCATGGTAGCTGATGAACTCACCAAATGAAATAGTGTAGAAAGAGAAGTGAAGAAGCCTTAGAATAGAGTGTCAGGTGATACCCAGTTACCAAAAATACTGCAAAGAAGACTGAGAAGGAGCAGCCGGACATGTAAGAGGACCACCAATAAAGACATTGCCATGAAAATTTAGAGAGAAGAGAGTATAAGGGAAAAGAGAATAATCAACAGTGTCAGTCTCCAGAGGTCAAGAATGATGAGGACTTAGAAAAGGTGATAAGCTTTAGCAATTAAAAGATAAATGATAACTTTGGGGAAAAAAACACTTTCTATTGAATGGTGAGGTATTAGGAAGAGTGAGAGGAAAGGAAGTCAAGGCAACTAATGTGCTCAGCAAACTAAAGAAATATAGCTAGAAAAGAGAGAAAAGGGTTAGGAAATGAGAGCTACCAGGAATGAATAAAACAAGAAATGTCTTTTTTTTTGAGAATGGGGGAGACATGGAAATGTTTGTAGACAGTAAGGAAACATACAATAAAGAGAGAGGGATTGCGCAAAAAAAAAAAAAGAGAGAGTTGGAATATTTAGAGAAGTTTGGCAGTGCAGTAGAGAGTGTATGGCCTGGAATCAAGAAAGTTCTTTTTCCTAAGTTCAAATCTGACCTCAAATACTTACTAGCTGTGTGACCCTGAGAAGTCACTTAACCCTGTTTGCCTCAGTTTCTTCATTTATCAAAAGAGTTGGAGAAGGAAGTGGCAGACCGCTCCAGTATTTTTTACCAAGAAAACCCTGTAAGAGGTCAAAAAGAATCAGATGCAACTGAAACAAATGAACAATAAAAACAGGAATATTAGAGGAGGCAATCTGCTGGAGGAGATGGAATGACATGGGATCTCGTGCATGTAAAGGAGTTCACCTCTTCATGTGAAATAGGGGTGAAGGAGAAGGAAGTGGCAGAAGGCATCTTAGTGATATGATATAAAGAGGAGGAGAAAAGAAGAGAAAGCTCTAGGCAAATGTTCCTGTTTGTTTTCTTCAGTGAAACATGTGGCAAGGTTCTTAGTTGGGAAGTGGCAGAAGTGAGGAAGAAAAACCACAGATGATTTGAGGAGTGATAAAAAGATTTCAAAAAGGAATTGTAGTGAGTAGATAAACAGAATAGTAAGGCAGTTAGGAAGGTATGAGAAAGATTGCCTTACTCTTGTGAGGGCCTAGTTGAGATTATATAGTAAAATTTTTTTGGAGGGCAATTTGGGGTTAAGTGACTTGCCCAAGGTCACACGGCTAGTTTTTGTGTTAAGTGTCTGAGACTGGATTTTAACTCAGGTCCTCCTGACTCCGGGGCCGGTGCTCTATTCACTGTGCCACGTAGCCGCCCCAATAGCAAAAATTTTTATTGGACTTATTTAGTAGTTTCTTTATTTTCTTCAGTTGCATCCATAAGTATGTATATATGAATAAAGAGCTATCAAAGATATACAAAACTTACATTAGTACAGAGATGCAAAGCTATGCCTGAATTTTAGAAATTTTCCAAACTGAGAATTGAGCTATTGTGGTCATTCTAATAATATTTTTACATCTGAAAATTTCACCATTGCTCCTAGAATAAAGTGAGCTCACTCATAACAAGTTGTGGCTAACTAAATCTCCAGCTTGTGAAGTACCACAGAAATAGAAAATACCTAAGTAAAATAAGCTGTGTCTAGATCAGTGTAAGGGTTATGGGATTTAAAGATCTTCCATGCCCCATTGGACTTGCTGACGTAGCAGGAAGGGGTGGAGCAAGAGGAAGCGGAAGAAAAACTAAAGTTCCTGCGGTGGCTGGTGGTGGTGGCGATGGCGGCAGCAGCAGCAGAGGCAGCGGCAGCACAAAGCCCTTTTTGAGTTAGCCAGAATTTCTGCTAAGGACTCCTTCTGAGGACTGCCAGGGGCCAGAGCTGCTGGGATAGCGCTTCCCGGACGCTGGGTGGTTGCTGTGAGTGGGGAGAGGAGGACCTTTGCCTGAGGTAGCCTGTTCTGTTTCAAAGGCTTGAAAATATGGGTGCTTTCCACTTTATCTACCTGTGCCAATATCACAACTACTCTGATGGCTTTCACTTTCTGGTTTTGGGACTCAGTCTTTTGGTATCTTAATAAATTTTCTAGTTAATTCCCCCATATGGCAAGCATGATGTATTTGTGATGGATAATTATATCAGCATATCTGTAATCTCCATAGGCATTGTGAATATGGCATTGCTGATACAATAAGATTCATCTCCATCCTCAAAAGGGGAAAGGAAACAGAGATTATTGAGTACCTCACCCAATAGCAATCACTCACTAGTGGTGAGGAAGGTACTCTCACTCTCATTGACATTCACATTCAATTGAGCTTATTCTTTCTGTTTCCTTTCCTTCTCTCTCTCTAAGCCTAATCAGAAATGTCAATATACCTTAAAGAGGAGTACAATGGTAAGTCAAGAAATATAATGGTTTGGGGACAGCTAGGTGGTGCAGTGAGTAAAGGACCGGCCTCAGATTCAGTAAGACCTGAGTTCAGGTTCTGACTTCAGACCCTTATAACCCACACAAAAAAACTAAGCGTGTAACCTTGGGCAAGTTTCTTAACCCCAATTGCCCTCCCAAAAGCAAATATATATATATGTGAGTGTGTGTGTGTGTGTGTGTGTCTGTGTGTATAATGGTTTGACTTCATTATATTTACCTAAAGGTACTTTCCAAGTAAGTTACAGCCTCTAATTCTGTCCCTGCATTCTATCTTTATGTATGTGGTTATTTCTTTCCTCTCAGAAAGTTAGACTTTCTATTTTCACTCTATATGTGTCTCCTCTGACTTACTATCAGTATGTCAGTTATTGCAAATTATTAAATCATTAATCATTAAAAAATATCAATAATATATATTTATTTTGTAATAATGTTAATAAAATTATTGTAATATGATAATATAATGTAATAGCAAAATAGTTATAATAATGTATAATAATAATGATTGAATTAATAAATTAGTTTTTTATTTAGACATATTACCTTTATGAATAACAGCTTATATATTTGAAAATGAATATTTCCCCCAAATAAATGAGGTATAGTTTAATTATGTATTTTAAAGCATTTATGTATTCTTATTTTCAAGTGAGAATTCATCAATGAGTTATTGGGCAAAATCTTCCAAGACAGACTTTTGTAACATATATCAGAGAAACATATGCCCACAGAAAGGAGACTCATTTATACTCCAAACAGAGAACACAAATGCTTCTTATTGTAGACATGATTAGATAACCACAAAAATATATTCCCTAGGAAAACTGAATCAAAAACTAACCAAAAGGAGAAGGGTCTGTTAATTCGTTTAGAAGTCTGTTGCCCAATGCTCACTTATCCTATAATTTCTTAACACGAAGTCCTTCTATTCCAATTTCTTTTGAACAAAAGGAAAATGAATCATGCTTTCCACAGGCTAGCATAGCAAATGCTGTGTTGGAAAGAAAACAAAAGGAAGGAAAGAAGGAAGAAGGGAAAGAAAAAAGAGAGGGAGGGAGGGAAGAAGAAAAGGAAAAGAGGGAGGAAAGAGAGGGAAGGAAGGAAGGAGGAAATGAAGAAGCATCAAAGAGAGAAAGAAGGGAGAGAGATAAGAATGATGAAGAAATGGAGAAAATGAGGAAGGAAAACAGGGAAGAAGAAATGAAGGATAGAAAGAAGGAAGAAAAGAGGACTCGATATGTATTTTCTTAAGAAATAGATGTATATCAAAATAATAAATTGGAGAAATACTTGATAACACATTTTAGATTGTCAAGCAGTTGAACAGTTCTACTTATAAGAGTACACATTTTTGGTGGCATTTTCCAAAATGATGATGGTTCCTGCTAGGCTTTCTATATTTTTTCTCCTCATCTTCATGACTAATGGCATATGTTTTCAAGGTAAATGGCAGGACATGGAGAATGGGAAAGTCTGTGTCTGTGAAACAGTTATTCTTCTTCTGCAGTTAATTGGTCCATATTGTGTTGAAAATGTCACCTTGTCCTCATTAGCACCATGCTGTAACTAGCTGAGCTAACCAGCCTGGACATTGTACAGTAACAATGATTTTCATATATACTGCACATTCTGAAAGACACTATACCTACTGCAAGAAATTGGCATTCTGCTTTTTGTCTTCACCAATGATAGTCTTTCCATTTTTCTTTCTTGTACCTTGGTAACACATCTTTCTGAAACTGGTACTTATCAATCTATTTGGATATATTATAGGTTTTTATTCTAACACAAGAAAATTGAAAGACTTCTAGAAAAACTATTATTTTCAAAATACTATGACTGTCCTAGCCTATTATTGTTTGTAATGTTTATGCTTTTTTTTCTCTTTATCACATTCTGCCTTTAAAAAAAATAAGGTTAAACTTCCAACAATCAGCCATTTGCTATAGCGATGTTTCTCTTTTGGTTTTCTATTTCATTTGGGAATACATGCACATCTTTACACCAACAATGCAGGACCTTTTTAATTTGGGGATTTTTTAAATATATCTTTACACTAACAATGCAAGTCACTTTATATGCCTAAGGGCCCAGTGTCTAAAAGAAACAACCGGTTTCCAAAGGAAATAAGGTATATAACAAATTTAATAACCTCACCTCTCATTTTGTGTTTTAAAATATACTTTCTTAGGAATGTATTTCTGCAATAAATCTCTAAATGTATCTGCCCACAGGCATATGCTTATGCTCTTTGACTGTAGGACAGCGAGCCCCAATCAACCAATGATGATTAAGACAGAATGATTCACTAATGTTGAAAATAGCCAATCAGCTGAAAACTTGGAAATATTTTTGAGAGATCATTCCCTCTTATTCAAATGCAGAACATGAAAACTGAGAACCATTTTGCAAAGGAATCAAAAATAGTGAATACAGTTGTACTCCCTGCAGCCATGCTCTAACAAATAGTAAAAATTTTCCAATTTTAAAATGGAATTGTTTCTTGGATCACAGTTGTGGGAGGTGTCAAAAGAGATATAATTACTATGTTTACCAGATAGTAGGGGCTAATAACCAGACTGCCTGAAATTAATTGAATGCTTGATTCAATGCCCTTCATGGTCTGATTCCAATCAATAGTGTGAGTCTTCGCTTCTATTCTTTGTCTTTATGCATCCTATATTCTACCATTTAACATTTTGGTTAGCCAAAATTGCCAAAGACTTATCCATCTCCATGTTTTTGTTCAAATGTCTTCTTACACTTTGGATTTTCTCCACACTAGCTTCATTTTCTTTCTATCCATTCTTCAAGTCCTAGCTCAAAAGCATGATCTTTTTTTGTAGCCTCCCCTCATTTCTTCAGTCCAATTAATAATAAATAAATTCACCAATTGCAACAGTTTATAAGCCAGTAAAATTATGTCTGTTTTTAAGATGAAGTCAATGGCATAGAAAAAATAAATATAAATGAGGAACTGTGACTAAGACAAGAAAAATAATTTCCTGAAAATCACAAAGTGGTTAGCACATGGTAGAGCTAGTATTCAAACACAGGTCTTCTAATTTATTGACATGTCTTTCAAGCATTCTTTCCATTTTCTGTTGAATGAGGTTCCATCTTCATCACTGTCATCATCATGAGTCATGTCAAGTAAGTACTGTGTGAAAGAAGCTCTGCAGAATAATAATGGCCAGAATTTACATAGTTCTTTAAGGTTTACAAGGCACTTTGCAAAAAAAATTCATTTTATTTTCACTACAACTCAGAGACATAGGTGCTATTATTATTCATATTTTGTAGATCAGGAATGTGAGGTAAACAGAGGTTAAATGACTTGCCCAGAGTCACACAGCTAATAGTTGAACTCAATTCTTCCTGACTCCATGTCCAATACTCAATCCATTGTATCTCTATCAGGCATATTTTGGGGACACTTTACCACCTTGAATGATTGTTTCTTTTTTAATGCTTTGTTAACTTCTGATTAACATCATTCGTTTCCAGCAGATTTTGAGTTACAAATTTTCTCCCCGTTTTTCCCCTACCCACCACCCCAAAATATCAGTCCCACAGGATATTCCCTCCTCCAATCTGCTCTCTTCAATATTTTCTCCTATAAACTTTTCAAATTTTCCAGTGCATCTCTATGCCTCAGTGCCTGTATATCTTATTTCCCAATTACACATAAGATGGTATTAATACTAGTATATATACATACACACACACACACACACATATATATATATATATATATATATATATATATATATGAATATTTGATTTTAAAACTTTCAATTCCAGATTCATTCCCTTCCTTCCTTGTAACCCACCCTTACTGGGAAGATAAGCAGTTCAATATAGGTTGTACATGTGTGGCCAATTGTAAGGGTTATGGGATTTAAAGATCTTCCATGCCCCATTGGACTTGCTGATGTAGCAGGAAGGGGCGGAGCAAGAGGAAGAGGAAGCCAAGCTGGAGTTCCTGTGGTGGCTGGCGGTGGTGGCAACGGCGGCGGCAGCAGCAGAGGCAGCGGCAGTGGCAGCGCGAAGCCCTTTTTGAGTCAGCCAGAATTTCTGCTAAGGACTCCTGCTGAGGACTGCCAGGGGCTGGAGCTGCTGGGAGCGTGCTTCCGGGACCCTGGGTAGTTGCTGTGAGTAGGGAGAGGAGGATCTTTGCCTGAGGTAGCCTGTTCTGTTTTAAAGGCTTGAAAATGTGGGTGTTTTCTACTTTATCTACCTGTGCCAATGTTATAACTACTCTGATGGCTTTCACTTTCTGGTTTTGGGACTCAGTCTTTTGGTATCTTAATAAATTTTCCAGCTTATTCCCCGGTATGGAAAGCATGATGTATTTTGTGATGGATAATTATATCAACATATTTGTAATCTCCATAGGCATTGTGAATATGGCATTGCTGATACACTAATACAAAACAATAACATAGTAGATATATTGTAAAAGACTAACTATATTTTCCTCCCTCCTATCCCACCTCCCACGTGTTCTATTCTCTACTTTGATCCATTCCCTTTTAAAAAGTGTGTGCTTCCAACTTCCCTCCCTCCTAGCCTGCCCTCCCTTGCATGATCCCCCATCTCATCCCCGCCCCCCCCCATTGTCCTGGAGGGTGAAACACCCTATTTAGTGTGTATTTCACTCCCTCCTCAAGCCAGATTCAATGGGAATAAGGTTGACCCATTCCCTTTTGCCTTCCTATTCTTCCCCTCCATTGTAACCATTTTCCCTTGTCTCTTCTGTATTATATTATCATTATATTCCTCTCACCTCTTAATTTCACCTTTTAAGTACCATCCCTTCCTGTTAAATTGGTCCTGTGCCCTCTGTCTATGTATACTTGTAAACATATATACACACATTCACATATGAAATCATATGCCCATATACCCTCATATATAGACATATTTCTAATCCCTTCAACTACTGAGAAAAGTTTCATAAGTTACAATTATTGTTTTTTCCATGTAGGAATGTTAATAGTTCAACTTTGATAAGTTCCTTATGATTTCTTTTCCCTGTTTACCTTCTCATGCTTCTCTTGCTTCTTGTATCTGAATGTCAAATTTTCTATTCAATTCTGGTTTTTTCAGCAAGAATGTTTGAAAGTCCTCTATTCCACTAAATGACCATTTCCCCCTGAAACATAATACTCAGTTTTGCTGGGTAGGTGACTCTTGGTTTAATCCCAGCTCCTTTGCCCTCCAGAATATTATAATCCAAGCCCTACTATCCCTCAGTGTAGAAGCTGCCAGATCCTGGGTTATCCTGCTTGTGTTTCCACAATATTCAAATTGTTTCTTCCTGGCTGCTTGTAATATTCTCTCCTTAATCTGGGAATTCCAGAACCTGGATATAATATTCCTAGGAGTTTTCTTTTTGGGATATTTTTTCATGAGGTGATCGGTGTATTCTTTCAACCTCTATTTTGTCCTCTGGCACTAAAACATCAGGACAATTTTCTTTGAGAACTTCCTGGAGAATGATTTCTAGGTTCTTACTTTGGTTATGGCTTTCAGGTAGTCCAATAATTTTTAAATTCTCTCTCCTGGATCTATTTTCCAGGTCAGTGGTTTTTCCCATGAGATATTTCACATTGCCTTCTATTCTTTCATTTGTTTGGATCTGTTTAACAGGATCTTGATTTCTCATAAAGTCATTAGCTTCCAATTGCTCCAATCTAATTCTGAAGCAATGATTTTCCTCATTGAGCTTTTGAGATTCTTTTTCCATCTAGTAAATTCGACTTTTTAAGGCATTCCTCTCCTCATTGCCTTTTTGAGCCTCCTTTGCCATTTGAGTCAGTCTGTTTTTTAAGTTATTATTTTCCTCAGTCAGGCTGTTGACTCTCATTTCATAATTTTCTTGCGTTGTTCTCTTTTCTCTTCCCAATTTCTCATCCACTTCTCTTATCATCTTCTTAAGGTCATCTATGGCGTGTAACCAGCTTATATTTTCCTTTGAAGCTTTTGGTGCAGGAGTTCTGACTTCACTGTTTTCCTCCTGTTCTATGCTTTGCTCCTTTTTGTCCCCACAATAGGAGTGTAATGTTGGAATCTTCTGTGTGCTTTGTTTCCTTTGCCTGCTCATTTTCCCACTCAATTACTTGACTTTTGGGCTTTTTGCCACAGTAGGATTCTGCCACCAGACCTGGGAGGTTTTGTCCCAGATGCTGGGGTTTTCTCAGCTGCTGGAGGTATCAGATGGGTGCCCACTCTGAGGTCTCCCCACACTCTGGCAAGCTGGACACACACCCCAGGACCGCCACCCTAGACTGCAATCCAGATCCAAGTAGGTTAAAGCAAGAGTGATTACCCCTCAGACTGGTGCTTTGTCCCCGTACACTCTGCAGGCCAGGAGCTGAAGCTGCCACGTGGCACTGGCTGGCTGTGCCCAGTGTCTCAGTGGCTTCTTGCCCTGGGCGTAAAAGCCACACATTCCCACTTACTGGTCCCAAAGTCAGACTGCACTGGCCTCTCACTTTGTCCTTCGCATCTATGTGTTGAAAAATCTGGAAATGGCCACAGCTGTTGCTGATCTGGAGTCCCTCTGTTGTGTTGCTGCTCAGGCCCGCCCTGGGGCTAAAGCCTCTGTATGGGGCTGGGCTCGGCTCCCAGAGCACTGTGCTGGATTCCTGCAGGCCTGCCGGGCTCTCCTCAGCAGGATGTTAGCTTCTCTGTGTCATTTTGTGGGTTCTGCAGCTCCAAAGTTTGTTTAGAGTCCCCTTTTTACATGGATTGGGGAAGGTGGAAGCTGGAGCCGCGGGAAGGTCGTGCTTCTACTCCGCCATCTTGGCTCTGCCCTAATGATTGTTTCTTTATCCATTAGGTTATATGAAACAGATTCAGCATTGAGTAGTAGTTATAGAACTGGGTCTAAGGCCAAGAAGACCTAGATTCAATTCTTGCCTGTGTCACATATCGATTGCATCACAATCACAATCTTTGGTCTTCTAGGCAACTCCCTAAAATTACAAGTTGCAGACAGGATGCTAGCCTGCATTGGTGGAGGATGTTTCTCTCATTGGGAATTTCTTATACCAGTGAAATACAAGTCTAATCCCTATCTCTGTATGTGATACACACATATGGGCATATGTGTTTGCATATGTATATATGTGATTTGATTTTCCTTACCTGCGAGTACTCAACACATTTCTATTGTAGTTGATGATAATGACAATAATAATACAAAGATTCTCATTCATTCATTTAATCAGGGAATTTTTATTTCACGATTATTACATTAAAGACATTAAGGTAGCCCTTGTGACAGATACAAGGTTATACAAGAAACAGACCTTGTTTTCAAGAATCTTACAAGCTACACGAGAAAAAAAAAAGGTAATAAAAACTAGATAGTGCTTAGCAAATTTAGGGTTGTTTTTTTTGGTTTGTTTGTTTTGAGGATGAATGGTGCTTTGAAATGCTTGAGGATCAAAATGACTGGAGAGAGCATTAGTGTTGGTAGAAACCCAAAAGTTACTTGGCATTTACCTTCTCATCAAAAGACCCTTTTCATCTCCATATGAAAATGTTTCTGGTCAGTACAAGATACTCCTTACTCAAGTGGGCTTCAGAAATTCCAGTCCAAGGTGATAAGATTGAATGTAGCTGGGACTCATTATATCTTTAGTTGAAGAAGTGATATCAGGGAAGCCATGGCCAATTAAGTCCCTGAGACAGCATTATCCTAGGCCTACCCCATATTGACCATGGGATCAGAGTAAGGAGAGAGAGAAAGGGCAGAGAGGAAACTTTGTCAAGGAAATTGGGATAAATATTGCAGTCGATTTTGGTTCAGGGTGATGTTCTGACTGCCTTAAAGAAATGTATTTCCATTTTGTGGAAGAGAAGAAAAAAGTTGTGCCCCTAACATAGGGTATCATGGGGTGGAGGGAGAGGAGATTAAAAATATAGATGAAGTCAAGATCATGGAGGTCTCTGAATGACAAGTCAAGAGTTTGTAATTCACATTCCAAACCTCAAAGTCTGATGTGGAAGTAGATATCATGATTATGAATTTGACTTATATTAGGCTTACTCTAGGGTTCTTAGCTCTTCTCAGGATCAATTTTAGTGCCAAATCATGAATCCTCTCCATTATCAATTGTATTGTGCTTTATAACAAAACAGTATGCATTATTCTAATTATATACATATAGTATACACACATATAATGAGAGAGAGAAAGAGATTTTTTTCAAATTACAAGAAAGCTTTATTTACGAAATCTTCCAGGATTCCTTTAATTTGTATCAGGAGATTTGTGATGTTCATGCAAATAAGTAATATGCTTTGATGGCAGATAATTAGAAATTTATTAAGGGTTTTTTGCAGTGTTTGCAGTTTACAAAGTCTGATAGAGATCAAGCTGGTTATGAGATATACTGTGGTATACATGTCATTTGGTCATTTAGAAAAGTAGAGGTATTCATGGGGTTAAGGAAAGAGGGGAAAAAAGGAAAGTATGTCTATATACTATATATGTATATATATGTATATACACACATACATACACATATACAGATGTATATATATGTGTATATATACATATACAAGCACACACATACTTTTTTCATGAAAATACTTTGGAGGACATGTTTCTAAAGTCTACAAAGTATGGTAACATTCAGAAATTTCTTTAAACAAACATTTCTTGAGCATTTATTTTGTAAGTATGTATGTATTCATTTTGTAAGTAAGTATGCCAGGAAGTCTAAAATATGAAATGAAAAAGAACACAGCCCTTGCTTAATATTTAATGTAAGAAAGTTGCCAGGCAATAAAAGAAGTATAATATAAAACAATGATAAAAACAAAGAAATGCTCCAAACAAAGTGATCTAGTAAAATGTGAAGAGTAAGTAATGACTAGGTGATGCAGTAAATAGAGCACCGGCCTGGAGTCAGGAGGACCTCAGTTCAAATCCAGTCTCAGACACTTAACACTTACCACCCCTGTGATCTTGTGCAAGTCACTTAACCCCAATTGCCTTGCATTACCCCCCCCAAAAAGCAAAAAAATATAGGAAGAGAAAGAGATCCCCTTTAGGTATAGAGATCACCAAATGCTCTTTGTCAGTTGTTAAATTTTTTTTTTTTAATGATAAAAGACATTTAAAAAAAGACTTTGCAAGAACTCTAAAGCCAATAGAAAGGTCCATCAAGTACATCAGAGGCTGGAATTTGTTTGGTGCTTCAGTGGAATCACTTGAGAACTGCACTGCCAAAGATTTATCCAGACACAAGTAATAAGGGATGAATGAAGAGGCCTGGTGAAAGTTTTACTTCTGCTTTACTAAGAAAGATATTAAGAAGAACCTCACATTCAAATATCATTCTGTTGTAAGAAAGGGAGAATGAAGGGAATAAGCATTTATTAAGCACCTACCATGTGCCAGGGACTGTGCAAAATTCTTAACAAATATTATCTCATTTAATTCTCATGACAACTCTTTGAGGCAGTTGCCATTATTATCCTAAATTTACAGTTGAGGACATTGACGTAGTAAGATATTAAGCAGTCTATCCAGTGTTACTCAAATAATATGTGTCTGAGACTGGATTTACCATCATATCTTCCTGACTCAAGGCTCAAAGGTGTTATATAAAAGAAGTCATGAAGCATCTTCTAGTAAGTATTGACAGATAGTCTGGAAATAAACCAGTAGGAGCAGATATCGTTTGACTCAATTGTAAAAGGACACATGAGTGAAATCATGGAGATGGTAGCTAAATGAATATTATCCCATTACAAACAAAATTTAAAGATGGTAGGATGGCCCACAAAACTCTTATGTATAAAATAAGATCATGCTTCCAGATTTGACCATGAATTGGAAATTACTCACTTTCAAATATTGCCAACTGGTAGAAGCTTTGTGAAAAGAAAGGGTTTCTGAATACAAACCAAACCTAATCTATTGAAAAGCAGAGAGTATGGCTCTGTAAGTGGACATCATGCTTATTTATCTAAGTGAGATATATGAGGAGCTTAGTAAGTGTGTGGAAACTGGAAACTACCTTACTTAATTTTTGCACAAGGTATCTATCTGGAATGCACCCTCTGTTCAACTTTGCCTCTTTTAATCCCTACCTTCCTATAATGCTGGTCCATTAGGATTCCACTTCCTATGGAAAGTCAATCTTGACCCAACTAGTTTTTATTGCTATCTTCCTCCTCAAATTATATTGTACTTGTGTATGAAGTTAATGTATCTCTTCTTCCCACTAAGTAGATTTTAAATTCCTTGAAAGTAGACACCATTTTTCATTTTATCTTAATGTCCTTAGATGCATACATTAAGCCCCATAATTCAGAGACATTTCAAACAGATTTGTAATCAGTCAAACAAAGTTTAGGCTGACCATTCACACTTGAGAGACCAAGGGAAAGAAGAATGTACAAAGCCCAGATTACAGCATATAAAAGCTATAGAGCCGATCTATAAATATGTTTATTGGGGACAGAAAATTTACCTAAAAAATGGGGTACAGAGTTGAACATGAGAAAGATTACTTACAGGACAGCCAGATGGCACAGTGGATAAAGCATTGGCTTGGTGGCAGGAAGGCCTGAGTTCAAATACAGCCTCAGACAATGACTGTGCGAACCTAAGCAAGTCACTTAACATTGTTTCTCTTAGTGTTCTCATGTGTAAAATGATCTGGTAAAGGAAATGGCAAACCCTTATCTTTGCTAAGAAAACTCCATAATAAAGAATCACTTATAACTAAACAACAATTCTTTAAATTGTAAAGATATTTTAATTAACAAAAGCTTTCCATGATTAAATAGTCTTTTTAAAATGTCATTTTTATAATGTTGCTGTATGTCTGGAAGCAATAGGATATACCATTCTCTGATGAATTAAAAATGACTATCACAGGACAATTGGTAGGTGCATGGTGGGTTTAACAAACAGTCCTATCTAATAAATAAAGAACTTTGAATAATAGTAGTAAAAAGATACCATCAAGTAATCATAAGATAGGAAGAAAAGATGGGTTGTTCTTGTGTTAAAGAGAGGGAATGACATTGGTAATCCAGAGTGCTTCACTGTTACCTAAAAACCAGAGTATATTGAGTATATCCTTTCTGGTGAATTTATGACAATGTAAATGAGTCACAATAGGTAAGTAGGCTATAAGTTTCATCGATGGTGAGAATTTCCTTATTGGTTAGATTATGGATCTACTTGAGTACTTGCAGATGCTTAACACACTAGTGGTTGCACAATAGATGCTAAATATGTTGATTGATTGAATGACTGAATTTTAGGCTTTCAACATCCTAAAGAAAGGTCATCATTTGAATTCTTATGACTATAGGAAAGAATCATTTTTTTTCAAGTTTAGGTATAGTAGAGAGAGCACCAGTTTTGGAGACAGGAAGGCTCAAAACTTCTCTCAAATATTTACCTGTTGTGTGACAATAGGCAAATATTTAACCTCTCAGGGCCTTAGTTTCTTCAACTATGGAAGAAAATCTTTTCTAGTTCTAAATCTTTGATTCTATGACTCTATGGATAGAAATAAATAATTTTACAACTGAAAAGGATTTTGGAAATATACTTGCACAAAAAAAAATATAATTCCCAGAAAGAATACACAGTTTGCTCTAAAAGTCAGTGATAAAACCATCTTTTAAAAGGGGGAAAAAGTAATGCAGAAAACAAATGGGTGCTTCTCTATGTATTGATCAGCTCTTGAATGATTCTTTTTTTGCCTCTGGAAATGTGCAAGAAGGACCTTATATTGTAATCTCCAAGTCTTTAGATTTCTCTAAATTTGAGTTCTATCAATGCTATTTCAAGTAATGAAATACCAAGTTAAAAAAACATATTGTAAAAAGTTTTTGCTAAACTGTTTGAAAAGACCAAAAAATGGCAATATGGGAAAGGGTAATTTAAGGGAGAAAATAACATGCAATTCTTGTATGAACCAGCTAGGTCACAGTAAATAGAACACTGGACTTAAGTCAAGATGATGTGAGTTCAAATCCTCCCTCAGACACGTGGTAGCTATGTGACATTGGGCAAGTCATTCTACTTCTTTCAGCTTCAGTTTCCTCATCTGTAAAGTGGGAATAATAATAGCACTTACTTGGCAGGGTTTTGGTAAGGATAAAATGAAATAAAACTTATAAAGTACTATAACGTTCAAAAAGCTCAAATTCTAAATGTGAATAGCTATTATAATTATCATCTTCATCGTCACAGCAGTAGCAGTAGCTGTACCAATAGCACTAGCAGTAGTAATGGTAGAAGAAGTTGTTGTAGTAGCAGTGGTAGTGGTAGTAGTAGTAGTAATAGTAATAGTACTAGTACTAGTATTAGTAGTAGTAGTACTAAATAGTATGATCTCTGAATTATCATATATACTTTGAAAAAAGAGATTCTGAAATAATTGCATTATTTTAAGAGCATAGCCACTTTGTATTCCTTTTAAGCATTTCATCATATTGCATTTTTTACTATACATATCATCTTTTTTACTGTGTCTTGATTGTCTTTTTGTGTATTCCTTCTTCAAATAGGATGGCAAGTTTTAACAGGTGAAAATATAAAACTTATTAATTAAATAAGTGAACAAATGAATTTTCTTTAGGGAAAAAAAGCCAATTCTTTACATCATGAAAGTTTTTGTGAACAAAAAGGAAAGTATACTTGGACTCTTGGGAGACTATTGTTTCTCAAATGGCCCAGTCTCAAATGCAAGTCAAGACAGACAGTGCCGCTAGGTGTGATTTAAAGGCAGAAAAAATATCGAGCAAAATGGAGTGTTTATTCAAACAAATTCAAAAGTTAAATTAAGAAAAAACTCAGAGAAATTTGTAGCAAAACTACAAAATTCATGGGGCGGCTAAGTGGCACAGTGGGTAAAGTGCCGGCCCTGGAGTCAGGAGGACCTGAATTGGGTTCCGACCTCAGACACTTAACACCCACAGAAAAAAAAAAACTAGCCGTGTAACCTTAGGCAAGTTACTTAACCCCAATTGCCCTCCAAAAAGCAAACAAAACAAAACAAAACAAACAACAAACCAAAAACTACACAATTCATAGGATAATTAAAATCCATAGGAAAATTCATAAGAAACAAAAGGAAAGTATGTAGTGGTGGTAGAAATGGAGAAATGTCTGTAAACATAGTTAATATTGTAGGACCCTAGCCCTTACTAGCTTTTTTTTTCCATTGGAAAGCATTGGTGCACAGTGCTAACATGAGTATTTTCTTTTAAAGGATTCTAGGTTGAAGCTTCTCATTAGCACATCAGGCTGAGAAATTCATCTTGATTCCAATGCCCAATCCCTTTGTCATGATTCTTTTAGAAGATACTGAATTCTGGGTAGCTGATATCCAAACTAAGGGATTACCTTTGAAGCTTGAATGAAGTCCATTTTTACACAAAGCTAAATAAACATTTTTAATACTTTGCCACAGATGATAGTATAACTTGAGAACATTCAAATTTGCATAATTTGTAGTAGGCCAGTTCATCATGGATTCTAAAGGGAAGTTAAAGGTGTTTAGCTATAAGCCTGATCTTTTGAAGTCAGCACTTTTTTGGGGGGTACAGACCAATGTAAACACCAAGAAAGACTGATTGAGCCACTAGAATTCCATCCATTAAAGCTTAGTGACTTTTAGACTTCCTAACATAGACAACTTAGAAAGGGGTTATTAGTTAGGTAAATAGCGATCAGTTTATCTGCAAAACTGCTTACACAGACCCAGAGTCTTTTCTCAAAAAGAAAAAAAATAAGAAGGCATATTTGTAAAGTTTTAGCTCAAGGTCTTATAATATTGCATCTGATATGTATAGAGACTACCATAGATTTGAAAGAGAAAATGTAATATGTCTACAGGGGCATATTATGGTATGATTATTTTTCAACTAAAATTGAGTCAGATACAGATATTCACAGAACAAGAAGAAAAGAAAAATCCTTACAGGTTTTGTTTTTAGTTCCTTCATGCTGCTGTTTCAGCAATTGCAGCAGTTAGATTTACTAAAAATCAGACAATAATTATAAAATTTGTCAGGAAAATAGGGATATCCCCTTAAATATATAATATGATTTTAAAATTTTGCAATACTCTCAAGATGATTTTACTACACATAATCACATTTTCTATGAAACTATCTCTGAAATGACAATTAATACATTTTATTAGAAGTATACATATATCCAGGATAGTCAGAACAGAGAAGTAGGGAAAACAGTTAAAATATAGATTCCTCTTTCATCTTGTATATGATATAATTTACCCTATCCTATCTCTCCCTTTCTCCTTCTCTCAATATATTCCTCTCTCACCTCTTAATTTTATTTTTTAGATATCAGATATTCAACTCATCCTATAACATGTGTCTACATATACATGTACAGACATATGCACACACTCACATATATATTTAGACACACATATACCCTATGCATAAATTATATATATATATATATATGTATACATACATACATACATACACACACATATATATTTCCTTCAGCTATCCTCATTCTGAGAAAATCTCATGAGTTACAATTATTGATTTTCCATGTAGGAATGTAAATAGTTCAGCTTTAATAAGTTCCTTATGATTTCTTTTCCATGTTTACCTTCTCATACTTCTTTTGCTTGTATTTGAAAGTCAATTTTTCTCTTCAGCTATGGTTTTTTCATCAAGAATGGTGGAAAGTCCTCTATTTCATTGAATGTCCATATTTTCCCCTGAAGTATTATACTCAATTTTGCTGCGTAGGTGATTCTTGGTTTTAATCCTAGCTTCTTTGACCTCTGGAATATCATATTCCAAGCCCTTTGATCCCTTCATGTAGAAGCTGCTAGATCTTGTGTTATCCCGATTGTGTTTCCACAATACTCAAATCATTTCTTTCTGACTGCTTATAATATTTTCTTCTTGACCTGGGAACTCTGGGATTTGGCTATAATATTCTTAGGGGTTTTCCTTTTAGAATCTTTTTCAAAAGGGGATTCGTGAATTCTTTTAATTTCTATTTTCCCTTCTGGTTTTGGAATATTAGGGAAATTTTCTTTCATAATTTCTTGAAGGATGATCTCTAGGCTCTTTTTTTGATCATGGCTTTCAGGTAGTCCAATACTTTTAAGATTATTTCTCTTGGATCTATTTTCTAGGTCAGTGGTTTTTCCAATGAGATACCTCACACGAAAAGGCAATATTCACAATGCCTACAGCAACTATAAATATGCTGATGTGATTATTAATCACAAATATACCAGGCTCTCTACATGGGGATAAAGTTAGAACATTTATTAAAATACTAGGAAACTGAGTCCCAAAACCAGAAAGTCAAAGCCATCAGAGTAGTTGCAAAATTGGCACATGTAGTTAATGTAGTAAGCACCCACGTTCTCAAGCCTTTAAAGCAGAACACACTACCTCAGGCAAAGGTCCTCCTCTCCTCACTCACAGCAACATCTCAGCATCCAGGAAGCATGCTCCCAGCAGCTCCTGCCCCCCCCTCTCCCGGCAGTTCTGGTCTCTGCCAGTCCTCAGAAGAAATTCTGGCTGGCTCAAAATAAAAGGGTTTTACGCTTTGATTTTGACCTCGGCAGCTACAGCTACTGCTGCCACTGCCTCTGCTGGCTGCTGCTGCTGCCACTGCCAAGTCAGGGCAGGAACTCTAGTTTAGCTTCCACTTCCTTTTGCCTCACCCCTTCCTGCTACATCAGCAAGTCCAATGGGACATGGAAGATCTTTAAATCCCATAACCCTTATGCCTTCATGGCCTGTGACCAATACATACTTTTCTTGGAGGCATTTGATACAGGAGTTTTGACTTTGTTGTCTTCTTCTGGTTCTATGTTTTGATCCTCTTTGTCCGCCGAAATAGATTCTAAGGTCTGATTGTGCTTTCTCTATTTGCTCATCTTGCCAGCCAATTACTTGACTTTTGAACTCTTTGCCACAGTAGAACTCTTGTTCCAGTGTGGAAAGTGCTGTGCGCCAAATTTCTGTGGTTTTGTGCAACTGTTGTCATAGCTGTTATCTGAGCTATGAGGAGGATGCCCACTCTACAGTCACCACAAGCAATGGTACACTAGCGTTCCTCACCCCAGGAACATCACCCAAGACTGCGACCCAGATCCAAGCAGGTAAGAGTGATTAGCCCATGGATGGTCTCTTGGTCCCCTTATGATCTTCTGGCCAGGAGCTCCAGAGGCAGCCATATGATAGCAGCTGCAGCCACTGTGCATCCACCATCTTTGTTGCCCTAGGGGCAGGGATCAGACCACGCTCTTCTCTCACTCAGTTTCAAGAGAGTTCCCTACTGACCTTTTAATTTTTATTTGGTGTTTAAGGGTTCAGAAGTCTGGAAACCTCCACAGATACTGGTGATTCACTCTCCCAAAGTCTGCTCTGGTGGGTCTATGCTGCAGGTCTGAGACACCTGGGTCTGCACCAGTATGGCTCATGTGGGACTGATCTCTGCACCCAGCAACAATGAAATAGATATGTTTAAGGAGATAAGCAAGAAAACATTTTTCTTTTTTTAAATTAATGTATTTGTTTACTTTTAGTTTACAAGATTCAGTTGCACAATCCCTTAAGTTACAAATTTTCTCCCCTGCCCTCTCTTCCTCCCCCCCACTCCCCATGATGGCATCAAATATAGGATGTGCAAATACCTTCACATTAAACATTATTCAGGTTGTAAAGAAGGATTAAAACCAATGGAATGAACAATGAAAAAAGAGGAAATAAACCAAAACAAGAAAAAGAAAGAGAGCAGGTAGTTTGCTTCAATATGCATTCAAACTCTGTAGGTCAGTCTATGGATGTGGACAATTCTTTCCATCATGAGTCTTTCAGAGTCGTCTTATACCCTTGCATTGCTGAGAAGAGTCCAGTCTATCAAAGTTGCTCATCATATATATTTTGTGTCTTTAATTGTATAGAAATGTCTCCTGGTTCTGCTCTTCTTACTCAACATCAGTTTATGTAAGTCTCTCCAAGTTATTATGAAGTCCTTCTGCTCCTCATTTCTTAGCACAATAGTATTCCATTACATTCATATCCCACAACTTGTTTAGCCATTACCCAATTGATGGACATCCCCTTGATTTCCAATTCTTTGCCACCACAGAAAGAGCTGCTAGAAATATTTTTGTACATACAAATGGGTCCTTTTCCCACTTCTATGATCTCTTTGGGATACAACTCTAGAAATGGTATTGCCAGGTCAAAGGGTCTGTATGGTTCCAGATTACTCTCGAGAATGGTTGAATTAGTTCACAACTCCACCGGAAATGAATTAGTGTCCCAATTTTTCCACATCCTCTCCAGCATTTATCATTTTCCTTATTTTGTCATCTTAGTCAATCTTACCAGGGAGACATGGTACCTCAGAGTTGTTTTTTTTTTTAATTTTTTAAAATTTATTTACTTTTATTTTACAGCATTCAGTTCCACAGTCCATTGAGTTTCAAATTTTCTCCTCCTCCCTCTCCTCCCCCCCCATCATGGTGGCATGCACTCAAATATAGGATCTACAAATATCTTCACATTAATCATTAGTCAGGTTGTACAGAAGGATTATAATTGGTGGAATGATCCATGCGAAAGAAGAAACAAAAAAAATAAGAAAAAGAAAGAGAGCAAGCAGTTTCACTCTGCATTCAGACTCCATATCTGTTTCTCTGGATGTGGGTATCTCTTTCAATCACTAGTCTTTTGGACTTGTCTTATAACCTTACAGTGCTGAGAGGTACCCAGTCTATTGATGTTAGTAATCACAAATACATTGTGTACAGATTTCTCCTGCTTCTGCTCTTCTCACTCAGCTCAATTTATATGTCTTTCCAGGTTACTGTGAAGTCCATCTACTCCTCATTTCTTATAGCACAGTAGTTATTCCATAACATGCATATACCATAACTTGTTCAGCCATTCCCCAATTGATGGGCATTCCCTTGATTTTCAATTCTTTGCCACCACAAAAAGAGCTAGTATAAATATCCTTGTACATAAAGGTCCTCCTCTCACTTCTCTGATCTTTTTGGGATATAACCCTAGAAGTGTTATAGTTGGGTCGAAGGATATGCACTTATTCATAGACTTTGGGCATAGTTCCAGATTGTTCTGCAGAATGGCTGGATCAGTCAACAACTCCACCAACAATGTATTGTGTTCCAATTTTCCCACATCTTTTTTGGCATTTATCACTTTCCTGTTTTGTTATTTTAGCCAATCTGACCAGTGAGATGGGGTACCTCAGAGTTGTTTTGATTTGCATTTCTCTAATCACTAGTGATTTAGAACATTTTTTCATATGTTTATAGATATCTTTAATTTCAGCTTCTGAGAACTGCCTGTTCATATCCTTTGACCATGTATCAGCTGGGGAATGACTTGTATTCTTATAGATTTGACTGAATCCTTTGTATATTTTAGAAATAAGGCCTTTATAAAAGAAAGTCGTTGTAAAAATTCCCCAATTTTACACTTCCCTCTTAGTCTTTGTTACATTGGTTTTGTTTGTATAGAAACTTTTCAATTTAATGTAACCAAAATTATTCATTTTTCATTTCATAATGTTCTTTAACTCTTGTTTAATCATAAAATCTTCCCATCTCCATAAATCTGACAGAGTATTCCTTGCTTTCCCAGATTGCGTACAGTATAAGCCTTTATACCTAGTTCATGCACCCATTTAGACTTAATGTTGGTATACAGTGTTAGATATTGGCCCAGTTTCTGCAATACTATATTCCAGTTTTCCTAGTAGTTGTGTCAAATCATGAGTTCTTATCCCCCAAACTGGGGTCTTTGGGTTTATCAAACACTAGATTATTACAATAATTGACTGCTGAGTCTCATGTACCCAATCTATTCCATTGATCCACTACTCTATTCTTTAGCAAATGCCACTTGTAGAGATATCTTGAGTGTTTTCTTAAGTCAGCTCTAAAACGACACACTAGCCTGAGAAAGTGTAATGTGTAAAGGTGGTTCAGCCATGATTGTCAAGCAACCCATTTATTGATACCACAAGCAAAGTTTTTATAGAGAAGTTAAACAAAGACGGTATTTATAGGCCACTTGGTTTTCTTAATATTCTTTGTTCAGTAAAGTAATGATGTCACCTATTAGGCCTTGAAGATGACCAGGTCCCAAATTCTAGTATCTAAAGTGTATAAAAATGTATAAAAGGCAGCTAACATCTTCTGGCAATAATCCCAGAACAAGGTACCTCCCTGGATCACAGGATATCAGAAAGGCTCTGATAATGGCTGCTTCTCAAGGAAATAGCCAAAAACAGTTACTTTTCACTGGCCATGGTGAAAACCCAGAGCAAACCTATCTAGGACCAGCCTGATTCCTGGATCACATGTTTTGGCTCCCTTCAAGCCAGTACCAAATACTTTTGATGACTACTGCTTTAGAATACAGTTAAAATCTCATATACCTAAGCCACCTTCCCTAGTATTTCTTTTCATTAATTCCCTTGATATTCTGGAACTTTTGTTCTTCCAAATGAATTTTGTTACCATTTTTCCTAGCTCTATAGAATAATATATTGGTAGATTGGTTGGTGTGGCACAAAATACATAATTTAATTTAGGTAAAATTGTCATTTTTATTATATTAGCTCTACCCAGCCATGAGCAACTAATGTTTTTCCAATTAGTTATATCTGACTTTATTTGTGTAAAAAGAGTTTTGTAGTCATGTTCATATAGGTCCTGTGTTGGTTTTGGCAGGTACATTTCCAACTATTTTATAATGTCTACAGTAACTTTAAATGGGATTTCTGTTTCTATCTCTTGCTGTTGGATTTCCTTTGAAATGCCAGGAATTTGTGTAGGTTTATTTTATACCCTGCAACTTTGTCAAATTTATTTACTGTCTCAAGTACTTTTTTTACTTGATTCTCTAGGATTCTCTAAGTATATCATCATGTCATCTGCAAAAAGTGATAGCTTAGTCTCTTTTTTGCCTAATTTGATTCCTTCAGTTTCTTTTTCTTCTCTTATTGCTTCTGCTAACATTTCTAGTACCAGATTGAATAAGAGTGGTGATAGTGGACATCCTTGTTTCACTCTTGGTATTGTTGGAAATGCTTCTAGCTTATCTCCATTACATATAATACTTGATGATTATATTTTAGATAGATGTCACTTATTATTTTAAGGAAGACTCTATTTATTTTAGTAGTAATTTAATTTTAGTAGTAAAGCTTTGTCAAAAGCTTTTTCTGCATCTATTGAGAGAATCATATGGTTTCTGCTAGCTTTGTTGTTGATATGATCAATTGTACTAATAACTTTACTAATATTGAACCATGCTTGCATTCCTGGAATAAATCATAGCAGATTAAAGTGTATTATTCTTGTGATAAGTTTCTGTAGTCTTATTGCTAATGTTTTATTAAAATTTTTGCATCTATATTTATGAGGAAAATTGGTCTATAATTTTCTTTTGCCATTTTGTCTCTTCCTGATTTAGGTATCAGTACTATATAAGTGTCATAAAAAGAATTTGGTAGGACTCCGCCAATTCTCCCAAATAGTTTGTAAAGTATTGGAATCAATTGCTCTTTAAATGTTTGATAGAATTCATTAGTAAATCCATCTGACCCTGGAGCTTTTTTCCTAGGAAATTCAGTGATGGTTTGCTCAATTTCTATTTCTGAGATGGGATTATTTAAGTAATTTACTTCTTCAGTTAATCTTGGCAAGTTATATTTTTGTAAATATTCATCCCTTTCATGAAGATTGTCAAATTTATGTGCTTACAATTGGGCAAAATAATTCCTAATCATTGTTTTAATTTCCTCTTCGTTGGAGGTAGATTCACTCTTTTTTATTTTTAATACTCACAATTTGTTTTTCTTCTTTCTTTTTTATCATATTGACTACAGTTCTTTAAATTTTATTGTTTTTTCATAAAACCAGCTCTTAGTTTTATTTATTAATTCAATAGTTTTCTTAATTTCAATTTTATTAATCTCTCCTTTGGTTTTCATTATTTCTAATTCAGCATTTGATTGGGGAATTTCAATTTGTTCTTTTTCAAGCTTTTTTAGCTACATGCCCAATTTATTGACATTCCATTTCCTCTATTTTATTCATGTTTGCATTCAGGGATATAAAACTTCCCCTAAGAGCTGTTTTTTTTTTTTTCCTGCATCCCACAAGTTTTGGTATGTTGTCACATTATTGTCATTCTCTTGAATGAAGTTACTGATTGTTTCTATAATTTGTTGTTTGACTTACTCATTCTTTAGGATTAAATTATTTACTTTCCAATTAGTTTTTAGTCTATCTTTCCATGGCCCTTGATTACATATGATTTTTATTGCATCATGATCTATGAAGTATGTATTCAACATTTCTGCCTTTCTGCCCTGCATTGGGAGTTTTTTATGCTCTAGTACATAGTCAATTTTTGTGTATATTCCATGTACCACTGAGAAGAAGGCATATTCCTTTTTATACCCATTCAATTTTTTTTCCAGAGATCTGTCATATCTCACCTCTCTAAAATTCTATTCATCTTCTTAACATCATTCTTGATTATTTTGAGGTTAGATTTATCAAGCTCAGAGAGGGAGAATTTGAGGTCCCCCACTATTATAGTTTTGCTCTCTATTTCTTCCTCCAACCCCCTTAACTTCTCCTCTAAGTATTTTTATGCTATAGTACTTGGTGCATATATGTTTAGTAATGACATTTCTTCATTTCAGTGGTGCCTTTTAGAGGGATATAGTTTCTTTCCTTATCTGTTTTAATTAAATCTATTTTTGCTTTTGCTTTATCTGAAATAAGGACTGCTCCCCCTGCCTTTTTATTTAGTTTAACTAAGGCATAATATATTCTACTCCATCTTTTTATGTTTACCCTGTGCATCTCCCCTTGATTTAAATGTGTTTCTTGTAGAAAGCATGTTGTAGGATTGAGGTTTTAATCCATTCTGTCATCTGCCTCCGTTTTATGGGAGAGTTCATCCCATTCACATTCACAGTTATGATTGCTATCTGTGTCTTTCCCTCCATCTTATTCCCTCCCCTGTTTAAGTTTTTAATTCTCCCTTCTCCCTTCCCCTCTTTAAGAGTTTTCCTTTTGACTACTGACTCCCTCAGTATTACCTCATTGTGCCCCCCTCTTTTTACCTATCTTATCCCCTTACTACTATTTCCCTCCCTTCTAACCATCCCCCCTCCTTTTCCCCTTCCTGTCCTACTGCCTGTAGGGAACAATAGATTTTAATACTTAAAGGATTATGTTGTTCCCTCCTTGAACCCAAAGAAAATAGAATAAATTTTATACAGTGCTATGCTCCCTCTCCCTTTTCCCTCTATTGTAATGAGGTTTTGTGTCTTTTCATGTTAGCATCCTAAACTTAATTACGTTGATCCCTCCTTGAACCAGAACCAATGAGAATAGAGTTCATATGATGTTTTTCACCCTCCCTTCTTTCCCTGTCCCATAGTATGTTTTTATGCCTCTTCATGTGGCATAATTTACCCTTTTCTGCCTCTTCCTTTCCTTTTCTTCCATTACAGTCCCTTTGTACCCCTTAATAAGTTTTTTTATCCTTACATTAGTTCATTTATACCCACATTCTCTATCTATGTATATCCCCTTTAAATGTCATGATAATTATACAATTCTCAATATTGACAGGTATCAGCTTTCCACATAGGGATGTAAATAGATTTCTTTATTGAATCAAAGTTATGTGTGTGTATGTATGTGTTTTCTTTGTGTACCTTTTTATGTCTCTCTTAAGTCTTGTATTTGGAGATAAAATTTTCCATTGAGCTTTGACTTTTTCATCAGGAAAGTCTGAAAGTTCCTTATTTCATGAAATGACCATCTACTTGCCTGAAAAATTAAGCTCAGTTTTCCTGGATAATTGATCCTTAGTTGCAGTCCAAGGTCTTTTGCCTTACAAAATATCAAATTCCATTCCCTCTTTTCTTTTAATGTAGAAGCTGCTAGGTCCTATGTAATCCTAATTGTAGTTCCACACTATTTGAATTCTTTCTTTTTGGCTGCTTGAATTATTTTCTCCTTGACCTTGTGATTCTGGAATTTGCCTCCTATATTTCTTGGAGTTTTCAATTCAGGACTTATTTCAGGAAGAGTCTGGTGAATTCTTTTGATGACTATTTTACCCTCTGATTCTAGGATCTCAGGAAAGTTTTCTTTGCCAATCTACTGGAGAATGTTGCCCAGGCTGTTTTTTTCATCATGGCTTTTCATTAGACCAATAATTTTTAGGTTATCTCTCCTGGATATTTTCTCCAGGTCAGTTGTTTTTCCAGTGAGATATTTTAATTTTTTTTAATTTTTTTTTCAATATTTATGTTTTGTTTGACTGACTCTTGGTGCATCATAGAGTCCTTAGCTTTGATTTGACTGATTCTAATTTTTAGTGAATTATTTTCCTCAGTTAGTTTTTGAAGCTCCTCTTTTAGTGAGGTATTTTCTCCAGTTGGATTTTGAACCTCCCATCCCAGGTCACAAATACTATTTTTTAAGGATTTGTTTTCTTCAGTGAGATTTTTTCCCATTTGGTCAATATAGATTTAAATTTATCTTCTACCTCTCTAATTTAGCTTTTAAAATCTTTCTTGAGCTTCTCCAAGAATGCTTTCTGGGTTTGAGACCAGTTCATATTTCCTTCAGTGTCTCAGGTGTGAGTATAGAGTCCATGTTATCCTCTGAATTTGGTTGTTCTTGTTAGCTAAAATAAGATTGTAACAATCTTGTTTTTATTATTTTTGGAGGGCAATTGGGTTTACGTAACTTGCCCAAGGTCACATGGCTAGGTTTTTTGTTTGTGTGTGTTAAGTGTCTGAGGCCAGATTGGAACTCAGGTCTTCTTGACTCCAGGGCCAGAACTCTACTCACTGCACCACCTAGCCACCCCAGGATTGTTAATATTTCTTTGACTGGTCCAAGATTATGTCAGGCTCCATTATCTCTCTTATTCACCTAATTTGCATGTCTATAATCTTATAAAGCTTTGGGTGGTAGCTTCATTTCCATATCCTCACAACCAATGAGAATTCAGGTACCAAGCAAGATATAACAGATTCTATTTTAGAGACCCTTGGGAATACATGGATAAATAATTTAATAAATATGAGGATAAAATATATATATTTTAAAAGCAATTGGCATTAAGTAACTTGCTCAAGGTTACACGGCCAGGTGTTTCTGTGTGGGTACTAAGTGCCTGAGCCCGGATTTGATCCCAGTCATCCAGACTCTAGGGCTGGTGCCCTTACTTGCTGTGCTACCAGGCCACCCCCATGAAATAATTCCTTATGACAAGCATAATAGTTACCTTTTACACAGAATTTCTAAACTTGATATTTATCAAGTTCACAGAGCCAAACAGAGTATTTTCCTGTTTTTAACCTAAAGCAAATTGAAGAATGTATCTATGTTTTCAATCCTCTAAGTATTTAGCTTCCTTAATTCATTGAAAATATAGAGAAGATTAAAATACCTTTGATATTATGATAAGCAACTGAAATGTGGAAAATTACGCATGTCCTTTTAAAAAAGCCCACACAATGGAAAGGCTGATATTTCTGCACAGCTTCATCTACCAGCTGAAATTTTCTTTGTCTTCCCACATGTCTTATGTATGCATATATGTACAAATATGTATGAATAATCATACATATGCTAATAAATCCTTCATCCAGGTATCTGGCAAAGACAGCAAATGCAACATATCTTTGTGATCTGGAGGTTATACGTCTCTAATCAAGGTCCCACACACAAAGTTAAAAAGTGTGTCATTAACTTTCTTCATCAAGATCATCACCATATAGACTAAGGTCAAATCCATTGAGTTTCTTAGATTATTTTTCCTCTGAGATTAATAGCTAGTTCTCCAAGGGCCTTATCTTAACCTGATCTTTATTCAGAGGACCCAAGCTAACTATTGTTTCATTTTTCTTCTTTCTTCCAGACAGATATCTGGAATGAATATACAGAAAATAGACTTTCTAGCTCTTGCAACAATGAAAGAAATGAGCAATCTGATCTTAGCATTTATGTTAAAGGAGATCTTAGCCAGAGTATAAAGATTCAAATCCTGGGCATACTCGTGAGGAGAAACTCATTCAGTGTCAAAGGGGGCCATAGTAAAAGTAAATTTCAAGGTCTATTTCCTACTCTGTTATAGATACCCCCTTGGTTTAGTCCCTGTAGCAGCAAGCACCCCAGTGTCCCCAGGGTGCCTGCTCACACAGGTTCTTGGATCTGCTTTGTTAAAGGAAAGCAACTCAAAATGGGTTAACAAGCTTACTTTAATCAGTCAGACATATATCGTTTACCTTGTTCAGGGGAAAAAGGTCAGCACCCTGAACCTCAAAGTATACAGGCATAATTATCAAGACAGAAACATCAAGTAGACAGATTTCCAAACTGTCCAACCATTACATCCATACCCAGTCAACATCTGGGTTTCCACATTCTGGGTTTTTCAAAGCCGGGGGACTCTCAACAACGGCTTCCCAGAATTCAGATCAAATCACAGAACACTTCTCAAAGTGAGTCCCAAAACAAAGCTACACATCAGGGCTTATATAGCCTTCTCCTGGCTCAGAGAATGTAACAACCTTATTGACCCACTGGCCAATCAAAAAGTATCTACTGAAAAACAAGCCTCCCTCCCCAGGCTTCTGCTGCACTTTAGCCTAGGGGCAGGGAAGATCTTTAAAATTTACATTCGCATTACAGTCCCATATTCCGGAACAGCTGCTTCTTGATATCTTTAATCACTGAAAATTTGCTGGTAATCCTGAAAACCACAATACATATCACAAATTCTGTGTCTTTGTAGAATGCAGTAGTCATTTCCCCAATAACATTCCCCTCATGACTCAAGCATACTTTCTCATTCTGTGTGATTCTGGTCCACTTTTTCTTACTGGCCAGCCAAAGATAGCTAACATGCTGCATTATTTCCTCCAGGTCTATTCAAAGCCATGAATATGAATGAAATATTTAGCCTACTTTTTATCCCTTACTCTCAATATAATATCATCTCACTTTATTTGCGGAACGCATGTTTCCAGAGTGACATAATTTCTTTGCATGAGTCAGCTGTGAGATATCTGTGGCTTTGAGACCATATGTGGCCCTCTAGGTCCTCAAGTGCAGCTCTTTGAATCCAAACTTTGCAGAATGGTTTCCCACCCCTGGATAGGTCATCACTAGAAATATTATACAACCTCTTTGTTCTGTGAACTTGGGTCTCTTCATTGACCTTCAGATTTTCTGAAATTTAGATCCTCTGGAGAATGTGATGTTTCCAGATTCACAAACATAAACATTACGAGGAGAACACTTGTTCAGAAGCTACATTTATATGTCAAGTTGCTACTTGGAATTCCCACTTACATGTCCTGCAAGGTAACTCTCACTGTCTACCCTGTATTTGGAAAAATACTCTGATAGCTGCAATTGTTATAATAAATCACCTGTGAAAAATGGAAACCTCAGCACTCAAAGCTGGCACATGGTGCCAAAAAAGTAATAACTCATTATAGACAGTAAATTTATACTATATGCAGCAGGTTTATTTTAGTTTTCTACTACAGCTCCCCCTAAATAATATAAAGCTTTATTTTTGGCAAGAAAATTGCATTCAAGTACCATAAGTATTCATCCCTAATAACAGAACACAGAAAGAACTGTTGCATATTCATTGGAGTAGGCCTATTTAGCTTTCAGCACATAGCCCATATACCCAGGCCTTACTAAGTGGTAATTACTTTTGAGATTCAAAAAAGATATTATTAAACTAGTGAACCTCATTAACCTTATTTGCATGAAGCATAAACTAACTCTAAGAAATTCACAAGAATATATTTATTCAGGGTTAGGCTGAAATAATTCTTGTGTTTCAAATAAATAAATGAGGTTCTCCAAGTCCTTAAAACTTATAAACTAAAAATGCATTGGATGTGTTTATATGCATTTTTATGAACCATACAAATGTGTGCCTTATTACCTAAGTAAGCATTCAGAAACTGATGTTGAACTGCTATTTAATGACTAATAAGCTTTCCCAATTTCTTAATGTGATTTGACCTTAAAAGGTAAAACATGAACTAAAGTATTGAAAAATGTATTTTAACTCCACTTTCCCCACAATTCTAATCAAATCTAACTTGTTAAAATGTAAAAATATGTAGATGAAAATATGTAAATAAGTAAAAAATATCTTCCAAAGATTGATCTAATATATCAGAGTCAACATTGATTTTTACAAAAAAATAATAATACTTTGATGGAGAGAAATTTGAAATTTTGGATTTTGATTTAATGTTAGAGTTGGGAAGGTCTTTTTGATGTCTCAAAAGTAAAAAAAAAATTCACTTATCAAAAGTGAAACTAGTCATGGTTTCCACTAGTTAAACCATGCATGAGTAAAAAATAAGTTTCTTTAAGCTCATTTTTTTTTCTAATTTAGTTTGGCCTCATTCCTAAGAATCATAAGATATCAGAAGTGGAAGAAGCTTCAGAGGTTATCAAGCATATTGTATAAAGGAAGAAGAATTTGTTCTATAAAATTCTAACCAATTGGTTATCCAGCAATCTCCATAAAGATGTTGGTTGATTCAGAATTCTCTATCCCAAAGCACCCCATTTGTTTCTTGGAGAATGCTAATTGTTAGTAAAATTATTCTTACACTAAGCAAAAACTTACCTGTCTGAATCTTTCACCCACTGTACTAGTGCTACGCTCTAGAGACTAGTAGATTCTGATTACTCTTTGATATAACATCCCTTCAAATATGTGAAAACAGCTAGCATACCCCCCACTATGTCTTTTTTTTCTTATTCAGAATGGATATTCCTTAAACCAAGTTGAAAATTTACATATATATATATATATATATATACACACACACACATACACACACAAACATATATACACACATGTAGAGAGACAAAGATTTGAAATTACACACATGTATATATACACACATATTATATATATATATATATATAATATGTGTACAAACACATAATATTATAAACAAATTTGAAATCTATTGATTGGGGAATGACTTTTTTTTATAAATTTGACTTAGTTCTCTATATTTTTGAGAAATGAGGCTTTTAGCAGAGAAACTTGCTTCAAATTTTTTGCACATTTCTTATTGCTAACTGTACTTCCCTCCATCTTATTCCCCCAACCCTGTTTATTCTATTCTCTCCTTTCACCCTGTCATTCCTGTTTTGCTTCTGACTACCTCCTCTCCCAATCTGCTCTTCCTTCTATCAACTCTTCTTCTCTTATCCCCTTCCCTTCCTACTTTCCTATAGTGTAAGATAGATTTCTACACACAATTGAGTGTGTATGTTATTCCCTCTTTGAGCCAATTCTGATGAGAATAAGGCTCACTCTCTCTCCTGACCTTCACCTTCTTCCTCTCTACAGTAAACATTTTTCTTGCCTCCTTTATGTAAGATAATTTACCCCATTCTACCTCTCCCTTTGCCTTTCTCTGAGTACATTCTTCTCACCCCTTAATTTAATTTTTTTAGCTATCATTCCCTTATATTCAACTCAGTCATGCCGTCTGTGTGTGTGTGTGTGTGTAAGAATGTAAGTAGTCTAACCTTATTAAGTCCCTTATGATTTCCCTATTCTGTTTACCATTTTATGCTTCTATTGAATCTTTTATTTGAAAGTCAAATTTCCTATTCATATGTGGTCTTTTCATCAAGGATAATTTAAAGTACTCTATCTTGTTGAATATCCATTTTCCCCCAAAAGATTACATTCAGTTTTGCTGTGTAGGTGAATCTTGGTTGTGATCCTAACTTCTTTAATCTCTGGAATATCATATCCCAAGTCCCTTGATCCTTTAATGTGGAACCCGCTAAATGTCATGTTTTCTTAACTGTAGCTTCATGATATTTGGCTGTTTGCTACCATCTGTTTATTAAATGAAATTTTGCTTAGTGACATTTCCCTATCCTATTCTAGTCTTTAAAAATATGGTCTTCTTAGATTTTGGATAATAGAACCATAGATTTAGAGCTAATAGGAATTTCAGAGACAGCTAATCCAAAATCTGCATTTTACTGATAAGGAAAATGGAGATGAAATAGGTTAAGTGGGTTACCCTGGCTCACATATTTAGTAATCTGGAAGAGTCAATATCTGAATTCTGGTCTTCTGACTATCCTCTGTGCTATGCAGCCAATCTAGCCTAACCTTGAAGAATGTTGAGATCCTTCTGTATCAAAAATCAGTTTTTCCAATATTTTATCACTTTCCCAGATTCTTCACCTCTGCATATTTTCTAAAAATGCGTGATCGTAATATTTTAACATTTGCTTCCATAAAAATGCTAAACAGAATGAACACACACACACACACACACACACACACACACACACACTTTCCTGGAATAGCCCGTCAAAGGTAATCTTCCAGGTTGACATTTAAAACAAAATAACCACTCTTTGGCAAAGTTTTAAAGCAGTTTCAAGTCTGCCTCACTATTTTTTCAACCTGCCTTTCAACATCTTATTCACAAGGATTTTATAAGACATTTGACACATTTTCTCCAGGACTAATTTTGATTATTATCACACCAAATTTGACATTTCTATTTCCATATTAAATATACACAGGACTTCGATAACAAAAAATGATGACATCTAATCTCAAATTAAGTGCAATAACTAGTCTATTTTCCAAAGGAATGGTGATGAGAGATATTACTTTCCTTTCAGTAGAGAGTTGGGTAGTGGAGTTCTCTGTATTCTCAAAGTACCATACTCTATCAAATGGAGTCACTGTGTCACCAGTTTTGTTTAACATGATCTTTGTTATAGTGAAGGATTCTCAAAGTAGAGTATTAGATCAGAAAGTGACTGTAATGTAAAATATAAAACTTATCCACAAAACTTAAAACAAATATGAATACCCTGACCTATCCACAATAAGAATGAGTTGTTTTAGAAAGTGGTGGGTTCCCATTCATGAGATCTTGGTTGAAATATGGGCAACTATTTCTTCAGAATATCGGGATTCTTCTAATACATTGTAAATGGTTACTTAAATTCTTGTGAAAATAAAAGAATTAGAAATTGGATCACCAATATTATATGGACACTACATCAAATAGTAGTGCTACTGAATTATTCAGAACATTATACTTTCCTATTTGTTTATTATAAAGAAAAATACAATTAAAATATGTATCAAAATAATTCAAGTTTGTATATTGGATAAAATGTATTTAAATAAATGTTGAAATAGTTTATTTTTTTAGCTTTTTAAATCTTTTCTCATTTACCGTTCTAATTCAGCATGTGCATTAATTTCAGGAAACAGTCAATACTTAGATAATATCTTGTCTAAATTGCTCTCCAACACTGGAGTTTCACTGAAGTTTTTGGGTCTAGAAGTATAAGTACTACATTAGATTCTAAAGGTAAACATGAGGTTACATTCCTGACACTATACGTTTCTGAGCACTCATCAGATTACTTTCTTTTAATAATTAGCCAATAGAAATCATCAGCTCTCATCAATAGTATTTACTATGATAGCCAGTTTAAAGAGTAGCGTTAAATCATTCCCCTCAAATCTTGATCTCACTCTCCTCAAAATATAAATATCTCAATCAGATGATTGAGTTGGCTGAAACATAGACTATAGTGGTAGTGGGTCAAATATATAGGATTGATATGCAACAAAGAAAGACTCATAACACCTAGTTATGGAAGCCCTTTTCCTCTTTGTAGAGTCTAAGTGCAGCTCCCCTCACAGTCAGCTCTCTCCTGGTTGTGTCTCAAATGGATGCCCAGGTTCGACATCTTTCTTCAGTTCAGAGTTGATATTTTCCTTTGTTGTGATCATCCACACTCCTCAAAAATGCTTTTTACCTTGGATGATAATCTCTGTATTTGGGAAGTTCCTAGAGTGTATATCTCTGCCTTTGGAAGATAGGTTATATCTTACTGGTCCTAGATCTATGATAGTATGGGTAATTAAGGTGAATGGAGAGAAAAATACTAATTTTCTGGAAGTATGGAGAAATTGAGAAATAAATATTCCAATATAATGCCATTGAACACCAGGAGATTAATTATGTTGTTAAGTAGAAATTAATTTCCAGGAAGACATTTTAAGGGGAAAAATATCTTCCATGGTTTGAAATACAATGTGAGTATTGGCTAGAACTCTGGATTTGGGTTCAAGAAGACCTAAGTTCAAATTTTGCCTCAGCCACTTATTAGTTGTATGATCCCTAGATATGTCTCTTAACATCCCTGAGCCTCAGTTTTCTCATCTGTAAAATGTAGGTAATGATATGCCTACCTCACAGGATTTTATGAGATGAAATAGCATTGTGTATGGAAAGTGCTTTGAAAGTTTACACACACGCACACACAAACACATACACACACACACACACATGGAAAATGGAATATTCTGAAAGCCAGTTACATTTTGATGCCTTAATCACCATGATTTGTGTACACCTTTACTTAACTGTGCCTCCCATTAAATGGGAATTTCTCTACATGTAATAGGAACGTGATTTATTGAAGCTGACCCTAAGGGAAGATGACTATAAATTCTCTATTGGATAAGTAATAAAACAAACATTTCTGAGAGGTTTCAGAGTATATGCCCATGACAAATGACAAATTTTTCTATAGCAATTTCCCTGTATGCCCAGGAGTGAACAAATCATTGAGCTAGCACTTTAGCTCATTTTACTCAATTTTAAATCAAAGGCTGAAAGACACAAGGAGAAATAAAATATAGAACTAGTGTTTATATGTATGATCAGAATCTATTTGCATTTGTAAAATTGGGAAAGGTTTTCTTTTTTGTTTTGTTTTGTCTTAGTCCCCCTAACAAGATCACTGTTTTTTACCATTACATTTAATAAAAAAATGTTTCTTTTAAAACTAATAGGACTTGGAAGTAGAAGAGACCTTAGAGATTTTAGAGTGCCAATTGCCCTATTTTATACACAAAGAAATTGTAGTCCAATGAAATGAATTAACTTGTTTGACATGACAAACACAGTAAACCACAGAGGTACTAGAACAACCTAAATCTTCACCATGTTCCATCTAAACCATATCTGGTTTCTCTGAAACATTCTACATGTACTATCCACTATACCATAGGTCGAATTCTGCATTCTGAATGGATTTGCAAATTGGGGAGGGCATTCAGGGTCTGCATCAGCTTGCTAAAAGGAGGAGGAGGGAGCTGTTGGAGCATATGCACACAAACATGGGGAAGCTGCTCAACTGCATCGACAGGTACAACCCTGACAACCTGGCCACCCTGGATCACTGTGTGAAGACCCAGACCAAGGAGAATGCCTATGACCTGGAAGCCACCTTGGCCGTGCTCAAGCTATACCCATTCAATGTGGCCTTTTACCAGACACTAGTGACAGCCCCGATTCTGTTGAAGGCCCTTGCCAGTCTCCCCCACACAGACTTAACCCTGTGTAAACATGATTGACCAAGCTTGTCAAGAAGAGCAGCCCATCAGGTAGAACCATGAACCCTTACAGGCTTCCTGGAGTTCTGTCATTTTCAAGCATTCTGGTATGCCCTAGATAACAACATGGATTTCCTTCTCCTTAATAGCATTATGGGCTTTGAAGACTCAGTACAATAATTTATCTGCCACATTGTGGGCATCACATATCAACATAATAATCACTGGCTGCTGACTGTGATGTTGGGAGATCTGTCAGACAAGGAGTTGAAAGTATGGATTGTAGGGAGCCAAAAAGGCCTGATCCAGGATTCAGATAATTTTTGATAACCAGCTCCAAAGGATGTCCCCTGTGATGCAGCCTTTGAAGCTGGTTCCTGCTTCTTCTTTGTGATTTGGCTGCATTTAAAAGAACTTACCTGAGTACTGATATCAAAGATTCTGCCTTGTTCTAGGATTTTATCTAGAAGGTATTAAATCCTCATTAGATTAGACACATTCTGTCACATCCAGGAAATGATAAACTACCTGAACCTCCTGTACTAAATGATGATAAGAAAACTAGAGTTACATTCTTTTGTCTTTTGGCTCTATAAAAACCTTGTCCAAAGAATCAATAAATGGAGTTCTATCCTGAACTGCCCCTACTTCATCATTATCACATCTCTGAGCACACTTGGTGCTGGTAATGAGTGGCCCCTGGCAATGGATGAGCAAATATGGCGAAAGCTCCCACAAGGTAGGAAAGGTCTTTATTTGCAGCCAAGAAGAGAGTATCAAACCCAAGAACATTGTAGAAAAGAATGACTTTGAATGTTTCCAGAATCATGGCCTCCTCCCATTAACTATTTCCTCATGTCTCCTGTTTTCTGACTTCTGATACCCCTTACATACAGCCAGCTTCTTAAAAGCCCCTTCCTTCCTGAATAAAAAATAAAAATTGTGGGGGGAAAATACTTAAGTAAAAGATGCAAGAGGGCAGCTGCATGGTGCAGTGGAAAGAATTCTGGATCTGGAGTCAGAAAGACATCTTCTAGAATTCAAATCTAGTTTCAGACACTTAATAGCTAGGTGATCCAGGGCAAGTCACTTAACCCTGTTCACCTTAGTTTCTCATCTATAAAATAAGCTGGAGAAGGAAATGGCAAACCACTCCAGTATCTTTGCCAAGAAAACTCCAATTGGAGTCACAAAAAATCAGACATGACTGGAGCAACTGAATAGCCATAAAAAGATGCAAAAAAAAGATGATTCCTATGCTAAGTTTTAAAACTTTCTGTCACACTTTCTAAATCACACTTCCTAAAGACATGGTGTTCACTCCATTCAAAAAGTATGTATATTTTTTTCAAACATCGGGTATCAGTCGGCATGATGCTTCCTACTCCTTTCTCTCATGGTTAGCAGAATCTGGATGTTGCGATAATTTCAGTAAGGTTATTTTTGACCCCCAAGACAAAATAAGAAAATAGATCTTCAGGCTGCATCAGACTTCTTCTACTGTGCTGCCGTTCTTTATCCTAAAACCTCAAGCCAACTCTGGAATTCCTACATTGGAACCATCACTGTACCTCCGAGGCTCATCCCCCTGATTGGGTGGCTCTCTGAAAACCTCCATTTAAGGAGTTTGCCCAAGTCATGCTTATTTTATTCCTCTCCATGTTGTATTCTGGGGAGCACAGTAAGATACCTTCATTCAGATACCTTTTATTTTCCACTGCTTTTCCTTTAATGTGGTGGGTTTCCTATATTAAAATGTACATTCTTTGAGAACAGGAATTGGCTGTTTCTTTTTACTTGTATTTATATCCCAAGTTTAACACAGTTTTGGAAACAAAGTACATGATTAAATGCTTGTTGTCTTACTTGTTTCCTTTATCAAGAGGTGAGGGATTATGAATTTGGAAGGTCATATTTACTCTCAGAAGACGTTACTATGATAGAGCAGTTAGCTGATAGAATAGATGCACCCTTGGTCTTATAATTAGAAATATCTGAGTTAACACCCTGCTTCAGATTCTTCCTTAGCTATGTGACTTTAAGCAAGTCATTTCAATTCTCTCAGCTTCAATTTCTGCACATGAAAAATGAGGATAATAGTACCTACTATCTTGTTTTGTGATGATCAAATAAGATCATACTTAAATATTAGTGATAATTAATAAGCAAAGCATTTCAGAGCCTTAAAAAACAGTACATTAATTCTTGCCATTATCACTGAGATTATTAGATGGTTTATTTTGCTAATCTTTTTGTACCTTTTTTCTATTTTTAAAATCTTGTCTAAAAGAAAAGATTGGTAATGGATCAATAGTTAGATAAACGTATTTGGAAATGGATGTGATTTATAAAAAAATATCTCCAATTCAAAAATTATTTTGCAAGTTAGAAGGGGAAAAAGGAAGAGAAAGAGAAGGAGGAAGAGGATGAAATGAAGGAGAAGAAAGAAGGAAACAATTTTATCTTCTTATTTATCTTTTATGTGCAAAGGCTTATATTGTTCTGATAATTTCAGTATGGAAATGATATTATTTTCAAAGTCAATCCATATAAATAAGGTTATTTTTAAAACCTTTAAAAAGTAGATATTTTAAGAAAATTTTAATATTATATTTTGGGGTTGTACTTTTTGAATATAGACACAGCATTCAAAAAATAAGAAACTAACAATATATCATAGACCTGTTAAATGATTTAGAATAGTATAATAAGGCTTTTTTCCCCACATGTAGGAATAATGCATTTATCTCAAGAGGAAGCAAAATAGACATCTTTAGCTTCTACTACCATTACCCTTTTCCAAGGGAGGCGTTAATTCTTCCTGGGAGGGGAAGCAAGAGGTTAGAGACAGAAATTTGGTCAGTCTACTCTGCTCAGAGATAGGGTCAAAGGACTAGAATTATCCCTATCTGTTCTGTTAAATGTTGCTAGTTTAGGGGATTTGGTTTTTGATTCAAGCCAACTTCTGATTCCTGATTCAGTAATTTGGGGAGGACAACCCAAGCTTTTCTAGGGAAAGAAATTTATAGATTCCACAAAGTTAGTGAGTCTCCACTTGTGATGAGATGTGTGTGGCTTAAAAGGAGACAGAACAGACATCTCTAATCTGTTCTTCCCCCAAGGGAAGATCTTCAATCCTGCCCAAAAGGGCAAGCAGAAAGTTGGGTATTCTCCTCAGAGAGAAGGTGTACTGGGCTAGAAGTATATCTATCTGTCCCCTCAACTTTGGTTTTTATTTTTGTTTTGTTTTTTTTTCTAGGCAATATTATTAGGTTTTATATAACTTTTGGTTGCTTTGCCATTTGGGGAAGAAGAGGGACCTTAAACTCTATATTCAACCCTACCCCTATCCCACCTAATACCAGCTCCACAATGAACGCACAGAGAATAGGAAAGAAACCCATTCGTCAAAATTATAGTGAAACAGAAATCAGAGAAGGTATACACTGGTAACTCAATTCAACCAAAAGAAAGGGTTCTGGAACACTTCTAAGAGTAAATTCTCTGAAATCTCTAGAGTAGCAAATTGGGAATAGGAACATGCTGTAGACTACCTGTTCCTCTCATTTTGCCCAAGTCTTTTTCTTCAGTAACATGAAATCTTCTTCTATCTTCTCTTATTTACAACTGGAAACCATGAACACACAAAGTGACCCAATGCACAAAGAAGACTGGAAGCTTGACCAGTCCCAAATGGAACTGGCTCTGGAGTGTCCCAAAAGGGACTGTGAAAGGCTGAAACTTTTACCCTCTCACCTAGGGGCTCTCACATAGGGCAGGATTTTCATTTCCACAAATAAGGACAAAGTGTATGGACTTTGTTTATATGGACAAGTATGTATGGACTTTGGGATAGGTATTATACTTTCTATTCAAGGCTTGACTCCTTTCTGACTCAATACTAGTTCTACAATGATCACAAATATGAAGTATCAAATAAACCCACTTTCCATCTCACTAACAAAAATGGAAATCAGAGAAAGTACTCATAGGACAATACATACCAGACAATATAAAGTGAAACAGTTCTCTTTTTGGGAGGGAGGTACCTCAGTTCAACCAAGAGAGAATCTTAGATCTCCCTCAAGGAAGAGTTCCTGGACTTTCCAGTGTAGCCAGCTGGGGACAGTGACATGATAGAGATTGACATGTCTTCTCAAGTTTGCTTCTTCCCAGATTTTTTCCCCCTTCAGCAACCTGAAGTGGGAGGGGCACCATCGCTCACATTTGGAAGTCAGAAGTGTACCTGAAGCTCAAAAAAAATGAAGAGACCTGAGGAGACTGGCTACCTCAAAGAGGATAACACAAGTAAGGAGCTCGAAGATGTCCTCTCTCTCACTCTCACCAGCTCTGCTTCACTCCTCACACAGATGCAGGGAACTGATCTCCAATAGTAAAGGAGTTCTACTACAATGGGCTTTAGGACTCAAGTTACATCAGTAAAATAAATCTCCTAATCCTAAAAGGGATATAGATATACCCTATACATGAATTACATAGGGAGTAGAAGGGCTAATATTTTCTCTTTTTCCCCTTTTTAAAAATTACTGAAACTTAAATACACAATAAGAAAAAAAAACATATCATAAACTTAAATATAATAAGAAAAGGGGAAAAAGTATATCACAGACACAGCAAAATGTGAGAGGATTCAAAATATATAACAAATTGTCATTTCAAGAAAGCTTATATAATAACTACTACACATTGTGTTGAGAGTTGTCCATCTTTTCTTTACTTCTATGTTTTCTTTTGTTCTCTGTTGTGTACTTTTTACTTTGTTCTTTCCCCCTTTCCTCCCTCCTTACCTGAAGGCTACAATTAAGTGTAAATATATTTGTGTAGAGACATAGATGTATAGATACACATAATAAATGCATGCATACATACGTACATACAAGGACATATGCTTTTCCTAACAAATTCTGTTTCTGATCTTTTTTTTATGTTTGTGCATATATCTTACTTCCTTTCCCCCCTAATTCTCCTACTTTATTTCTACCCTCTACCATCACCTCCAATCACTTAACCTAGACCCCCTCCAAGGATACTGACCTTATCTTCCCCTTCCCTTGAATCTAAAGACTCTTCTATACCCCCTTTTGACCTACTCAATCACCCTCCTTCTAGAGATCTCTCCCTTACCTTCTTGCCCCTTTCTATCCCCTAGGACTTTATTTCTTTCAGAATTTAGATGACTTTTATACACCTCTAGACATATATGTATTGTTCTCTCCTGTATCCATTTGTCATATGAAAGTAGGTTTCCAGAATCACTTGCCCTCCTCCTCCATCTAATTTCTTTTTGTATAAAACAAAGTCCTGAAAGTCTGACAATTCATTAAATATCTTTTTTTCATTAAGTATTTTGCTCAGTTTTGCTGGGTCTGATATTTTCATTTGGAACCCCAATTCTTTTGCTCTTCCATATATAGAGTTCCAAGACTTGTGGTCTTTTACTATCACCACTGCTAGGTCTTTTGTGATTCTAATTGTAGCACTCCCATATTTAATTTTTGTCTCATTTCTCATAACATTTTAGCATTGAGCAGGAGGTTTCAGAATAGACTGTATTATTCCTGCAGGTTTTCTTTATAGGATCTCTCTCAGGTGGTTATTGGTGGATTATTTTTTTCTATTTCTGTTTTCCCCTCTAGTTCTAAGAGTTGCAGATAATTTTCTTTAATTCTTTTTTGTATTATTGTATCAAGATTTTTTTTTGTACCTAGCTTTAAGGTAGTACAATTATTCTGTTCTCCAGATCATTTATTTTCCTTATTGTCTTCTATTTTTTCATTCTTTTTATTTTTGTTTTATTATTCCTTGACTTCTTATACCTTTGTTGGCTTCCCCTTGCTCAATACTGATTTTCAAGGAGTAATTTTCTTCCTTAAGATTCTGGATCTCCTTTTCTAATTGGTTGACTTTCTTTTTATGATCTTATTTTTCTTGGATTGTTCTTATTTTTCTTTAGTTTTTCCTCAATTTCTCTCATTTGCTTTTTAAAGTCTCTTTAAAGTTCTCCTATAAATTCAAGCAGGTGACCATTTGACATTACTCTTTGGGTGTAGAAGAGTGTTTCTATGTTTCACTTTCCTGTTCTGAAGATAAACCCTGGTCTTTTCTGTTCCATAGTAACTCTCTACAGTGGAATTTTTTTCTCCGTTGCCTATGCATTTATCTTTTTTTCTTTGTAGTAGTTCAGTTTTTATAATCATGTTACATATGTTTATAATCATACCTCTAGGGTATGAAGAATGGTGTCTTGGGCCTCAAATCTGAAGCCAAGATTTCTTGCCTCCTTTAAGTTTCCACAACTAGTGGCATCCACACCCTACTTTTTCTTCACTTACCAGGCCTCTGTGCTGGATCCTTCTTGCTCCCACTTCCTCTCCAGAGCACATCTGGGTCTGGAATTCCTTGTCAGCAAAGGTTCCCTCGATCTTCCTTGCCTCAGATGCCCAACACCCCTCACTGTCCTAGGGGTAAAAGCTCCTGCAATTGGGGCCAAGGCAGCCTCCCAACACAGCTAACCCTAAAGTTTACCACTTGTTTAAATGAACCAGAGACCTTAGGCTGAAAGTGTTAACTATTCAAAGGACTAAACTTCATTTGCTACTTTTTTCCAGATATTCTCCAATTTTCATAGGAGGGCACAAAATCAAATTCTTATTTATCTTTACTACTCAATATTTCCTTGGAAATGCTATTTCCTTTATTTTGTGGGGGAAAATCTTGAGAGCTTGGAATTTTCTAACCCACTGTGTCATCTTTCCAGAATCCTCTCAGTGAATATTTTCTCTTAAGAAATTTCCTTATAACCATTAAAAGCATTTAACATAATATTTAACATAATTTCATTGGCCTAAATGCTGAATTCAAGTTTGTTGTTATTGTTAAGTCAATTGGATTCTGTATGACTTTTCATATAGATACTGGAGTGTTTTTCTTATTCCCTTCTAGAACTTATTTTACAGATGAGAAAACTGAGTCGAACAGGGTTAAGTGACTTGCTCAGTATCACACAGCTAGTAAATGTCTGAGGCTAGATTTGAACTTAGGACCATGACTCTTGCAAGACCTGGCACTCGATCCACTGAGCCATCTTGCTGTCCTCAAGTTCAAGCTAGAACAATTTTAAAACAAGCAAGCAAATGAAATATCATTTGTCTTATGCATTTGAAGGTCTAAATAGAGATTAGAATTGTAGGGCTTTAGAGAAGAATTTCTCATTTAGTGTTGTTCAAAGTATGATCTATTTACCCTTAAGGATTTCATGAAATCTAAACTATTTTCATAAGAATGTTAAGTTGTTTTAATTTCTAATACTGTGAAAATCTAAGCTATAGCCCACATAAAGAAAGCTTGGGAGAGGGTGTCTTCAACAATTTTTAAGAGTGTAAAAAGATCTTGAGATAGATAAGTCTGAGGACCACTCCCCTACGTTATCTGATTTCCTTGGTTTTCTTGACAACATCAAGGAGCAGTTTAAAAAAGAAGTCATGACAAGGCAACCAAAGAAGTGTAGAGGTAGGGATGAGAGGGTGGTGTGGGTACTGATTGTTTGACTAAAAGTCTCATCTTTATTTTTTTAACAGCCATATGTTAGAAACATATTCTTTCCCTTTCTATCTCTCCTTTAAGTTATTTTGGACCTATAGAAAAGGCAAAGGGATGTGAAGTACAGATATTTCATAGGTAGCTTTGTAATTATGGTAAAGCAAGTGAAATATGCTGCACATTAGACGTTTATTTTTCCTTCCCCATCAGACTTTAATGTGATAGGTCAGCACTGAGCACTTTTTCAGAGAAAGAAGAATACTCTCAAAATCCATAATACCCATCCTTTTTCAAGAGTATTTGTTGTCCTTAAGGCACAGAGCAGGTGACTACCACAATAGACTTGTAAAAAACTCTTCCAGAAGATAAAGGTGGGGAGCACTTGTTTTACTCACTTATCAACATGATTCCTTGCCCTAGCTCACTTAGTCATCACTTCCCCTTAATTCAATGATAGAAAATACAAGTCTTTTTTTTTGGGGGGGGGGAGATGGAAAGGTTAATACTTTAATTTAGTTGACTGCTTTCTCATCTGGCTAGGGAGTGGATGAATTTAGCTGACTTTTTTTAAAGTAATTAACTCCTTGCTTAAATACAACTCTGTTTTATTCTTCCTCCCAAGCACAACAAATAAATAATGAAATGAAATATCCAGCATTTCTTTCAAAAGACCTCTAAATAAATTGTGGGCAGAACAACCTCATAGTCTATCAAACAATAAAGGGCCAATATTCCTCAAAAAACAATTCTGCTTAAAAACCAAAAAATCACAATGGTACAGATCAGATTTCTAGTGTTATGTTCAGAAAAATGTCACTTCATCTTCAAGCCTTTAGAGTCAGCTTTACAATTTTACCCTTCATTCAAGGCCCTGTTTAAATGCGATTTTTTTTTGCCAGGAAGCTTTCTGGGATCTCAAGAGCTTGACGGGATTCTTCCCTCCTGCAGATATTTTCAGAATACTTTTCTTGTTTGTATATATATGGTGCATGTGTGTGCATTTCTTGTTGTTCGGCCTTTCTTCTTGAAGAGGACTATAATATCAGTTTAGGTGATATTGTGAATTGAATTTACATGAGGGAAGAGCTGTACAAATTTAACAACCTCACTTTCTCATCCAAAGCCATCTGGGTTCAGTAGCCAGGTGTAGAGCAGGAAGGTTGGGAATGATACACTGTGAGGGACCTTGGCCTTTTCAAGTTAAGGTACTTAATAGATCTCAGTTAGACTGAGACTACACTCTTCATTCAGTGATTAACCCAGAGAATGGCTTCTTTACCCAGTGAACAAAAATCTGATCTGGGAGGGGAAGACCCTCATGGCAATGGGCCAAAACAGAAACAATTGCTATTTACATGCATTCTGAGCCAATCAAAGTCCAAATAAAGATCAAGTAGGACTTGGCCGATACCTATGGTAGGCCAATCAATGAGAGACTAAGTGATTCAGGTTTAAGGCTGGTCTTTAAGAATGAAAAAAAAAAGTTCCAGAGATTAAAATTTACATTCCCTTTGGGCAGAGCACCCACTGGTAAGGATGTGATACCTTATGTGGACAAAGGAAAGGGAGGGAGGAAGAAAGGAAGGAAGGAAGGAAGGAAGGAAGGAAGGAAGGAAGGAAGGAAGGAAGGAAGGAAGGAAGGAAGGAAGGAAGGAAGGAAGGAAGGAAGGAAGGAAGGAAAGTTGTGTTTCCCAGATGGCCAGTTCCAGTCTACTCACAGAGGTTGTTGTTTATCTTTCATTCTCAAAGAGGACAATGGCATCAGAGAAGTGATACAATGACATGTGTATTGTATGTGTTGTATGTTTATATAAATTTTTCCCATGTAGGTTAGCCTAGATGGATCTGTATAAATGTGGTTTATAAAGAAACATGAATAGATAGCTCACTTTCCACCCACATTCTCCAAGAGAGACTTTGAATTCCGTCAAGAGGGAAACATGATCTTTGGTCAAAAGTTGTTTGTTCTTCTCAGAGAGGAGCTACTAGGCTAGAATTACGTTTAATTTCTTCCCTAAATATTATTAATCTAAGGAAAATATTTTTTTGGTTCAAGCTATACTTCTTATTGCTGTCTCATGAAAGAGAAAGAGTACCCTAAAGTGTGTGTCCAATTCCCTTCCTAAAAGTGCCCATTACACATAAAGCATATTTAACAAATAGATGATGAACACAATTATCCAAACTCATAGCAAATAGAAATCTGAGAACTTATAGAGACAAGTATATGACAGATAATATCTATATGGGATGAAGCTTACATACTGGGAGCAAGATCTCTTTACCTATCTAACCAGAAGAGAGTACCAGATCTCACTCAAGGCGAAAACCCCCAAAGTCCCCTAGAGGGTGTTATACTGGAGACATGACTGAGGTGCCACTGACTCCTCTACATGTTAGTTTCTTCCCAGAGACTTTCTCTCCAGAAACCTCTCTTTGAATAAAACATAGAACCATGTATCTTCTCTCCCAATGTTGGAAGCAAGAAGACCTCTTTGTCTCCCAAACTCTCATCAAATCTACCCTTAGCGTATGCTTGGAGCATCAATTAATTGATCTCCACTAATGCAAAATATCATATGCAAATCAGCATTGAGCCTTTCTTTATCCTTATATTTCATTTTGCATTCTAGATAGCTTTTTTAACCTATCAATTGCTAGTTGAGAAACTCCTTGACAACAGAGACTATGCATTGAGATATTTTCAAGTTCACTCATTATACCTTAAGAGTTTGAATATCATAACTTAATACCCATTTATTCACATGTAAAATTGGGATAACAAATATTTACATGAGCTACCTCATGGGGTTATTGTGAACACCAAATTAAATGACAAATACACATAAAGGGCATTGTAAAAAGGAAAACATAATCTAAATTTAAACAATTATTATCATCATTATTATTTAATTTTGTAACTCCTTCAGCACCTACCTCAGAATTTTTTTAAATAGCAAGAGCTTAATAAAGGTTGAATATATAATGAATGAAAATAGTTCAGAAGCAATATGGTAACACAATATGATTACTTGAATGAAGGGAGCTTTCAAGTAGATAATTACAAAAGAAGAGCCAAAGATCTCATATGATTAACTGTGTCCCTCATGGTTAATGGAAAGAATATTGGTTCTTTCTGCTAGGAGGGACCTGGATTTGAAACCTGTCTCCGACATTATTTACTGAAAACTTTTCTGAAAACTCAGCTTCTCATCTGCATAATGGAGGTAATTAAGACTGCCTACTATTGTTTTAAAATGATATGTATATATGGATATACATTCATACATCCATATGAAGAATTTTGCAAAAGTGAATATATTATATACATATTGTTTGTAGTTAAGTATACCTTTGAGAAACACAAATGATTTTATATGATATGCAGAAATGGGACAAGTGAGAATGACAAAAAGTACATTGGAAAATATGATCCACAAGTAAGAACTCAGAGAGGCCAAACACAGGTGGACATGTACAATATCTTATACATAGTGTTGCAAGATTATATTATTCTATAATATGAATCTTTCCTTTGAGAAATGAATATGAAGGTGATAGACATGGCAGACACTGAAAAATACATCACTGTAAAATAAAATTGATTCTACTTTAGCAGGAAAGAAATGACTTGCTCCTGATGTGGAAATCATTGTTAAATAAAAATCTGTACAAATCAAACAACCACTAAAATACCTATTTAAATTAGTTATTGACATCAAACATGGGTAAGAGTTCTAGGAAAAAATATAGACAATGATTTTAGAAATTTCATACCAAAATTTACATAACATATCAATTGCCTTTTGAGGAGGCAAATAGAGAGTGTAATCTGTAGGTGCTATACTCATCAAGCACTTTGCTGACTTGCCAAAGGGAAAGATACTCTGGCAGTAAAGGACAATACTGGTAAAAGACATAAAATTGTTGTATGGAAGCATGGTGAAAGATTAGTAATATCATCATTTGATAAAACAGTAAGAAGCTTTAAAGAGAGTTGTAATGGTAAAGGAATTTAAATATCCCCTTGTATTGGCTTGGTTTTCAGGTTCAGTGTTAAGACTCAGAGGTTGTGAAACCTAAGGTAGGATGAACTTGTTGATAATGAAGGAGTTACCCACTAACAGGGTTAGGGTTGCTCTGGAAACCCCAAAATACCAACACGCTGGATCCTGCTCAATGAATTTGACTCAAGTCTTCTCTCAGCCGAAGAAAAGTAAAGTTTATTAAAAGTTCACTTCTATCAGACACAGAGTAGTCTGTGCTAGGTCATTCTATGGTGCTCTCTGTCTTCCATGGCACTCTCACAAACATAAAGACAGGATGGGGTCTTATAAACAGAAAGTTGTGGGAGGAATCTAGCGATGGTGTAGGGAAGGAATTTGGGGAGGGTCTTCAGGAGGAATTAATGAAGTCAAGGAGTGATTAAAGGTGGGAAGTCCCTGGAGGCCACTTGGAGACCACAAACAGTGGTGGTCTAGGCCAGTTCAAGGGTGGGTCAATAGGGTAGAAAGTCTAGTAAGTCTAGTAATAGAGGGTGGGAAGTCTAGTAACAGACTTGCCTCATGCAAATGCATTATCAAATGATTTAATGATGATTTAATCAGAGTTCAAGGGCCCATACCTCAAGGACTCAAGGAGAGCTGGAGGGGGCTCCCAGACCCCATACTTCATCAATGAGAGGGGGCTGGACTAGGAGGAGCTGGTGCCCTGTATAGGGAGGGGCCCAAGCTGAGAAAGGCCAGAAGAAATTACAGGAGAAGCACTATGGAGGCAGAGAGAGAGCTGCCAGGAATGAGGATGCTGGGAGAGAGAATTGCTGGGGGCCAGAGTTGCTGAGAGAGAGAGAGAACTGCCAGCCAAAACTGCCAGGATTGCTGAGGGCCCATTGGAGCTGCTCAGGACTTTTGAGAACTGCCACCTGGGGCTTCCAATAACCAAGGATGCACTGTAGTGCCCCTACTATGTCTGCCTGTTTTGATGTTACTTCGTCAGATTTGTTTGTTGATAGAGGCCTCGGACCTTGTTGGGCCTAGATTGATTTCACAGGCAGATGTGTTTGAACTGAGAACTTACTAAATTATTGAGTTACTCTGTATTTTGATTTTCTCTTTTCTGTGAATATTTTGCTTTAATTTGTTACTGAATATATGGAGAGTTTCTATGCTCGTCATAAGAAGCCAGAAATTGTTTTTGCTTAGTATTACAAGAGTTTAATGAGAAACAGAAACATGTCAAGTTTTATTGAAGGTACAAAGGGAGTCCAACTTCAAGAACACAGCATGCAAACAATTCTTCACAGGAGGAGGAGAAAAAAAGAATAAGAAGAGATGAAGAAAGAAAAAAGACAGGAAGGAAGGAAGGAAGGAAGGAAAGAAGGAAGGAAGGAAGGAAGGAAGGAAGAAAGGAA
>NW_027186304.1:13251018-13276056 GCF_028583685.1 Petaurus breviceps papuanus
AAGGAAGGAAGGAAGGAAGGAAAGAAGGAAGGAAGGAAGGAAGAAAGGCAGGAATAAAGAGAAAGAAAAAGAGAAAAAAGAAAGAAGGAAGGAAAGAAGCAAAGGAGAGAAAGATATATATAGAGTTTACTGGGGATAGCTCTGAAGGAAGGAACTAGCATTATAAGGAAGACCATGAAAGAGTTCTTGAACAATAAGACTATACTGTAGACAAAATAATTTTGAAGGTTTATGGTGGTCATATTCTCAAGTTATTTTAAGAAGGGGAAACTAGAAAAGCATGGAAAAAAAACTTTTATTATTCAAAAACTTTTACAAAAAGAAAAAATTACCAATAGAATATCAATAACTATTCACCCATATTCATATTTTCCAATAGATATATTATTTTCATGAGAATTTTAATACATACCCAGAACATTCTTGAGAACTAGAAGGTTTTCACAGAGAGTATCGTATAGTAGATAACACTTTTACTAGCCCTAGAGTGGCTGAAAGATAGAGTTTAACATAGGGCACATTGCTTATCAGGTGTTTAGAAAAGCACTCAATCATATATAGCAAAATGCATAATCTCCATTTATTTAAGCTGTCTTCCATAAATAGGCCAAAATTATATGATATTCTGTGAAAGAAAGGGCACAAATAACTTGTTCAAAGATCCTCTGATCACTGAATCAAGACACACATAAAACAGGGATACGCATATTCACCAAAAGTATTTACTATTGCAACGGAAAGATCTTCAACATATGAGTCCAAGAGAAGAAGATCCATTATATATGGGGAGGTCCTCCTGATGCTCCTGTTTATGTGGGACAATGTGGTGATTGCAGACCCTCCAAAATGAGATCCATAATCTCATTTTTTGTTTAATTGTCCACACAATAAAATCCAAGAGCATGGAAATTCCCTAATATCTGTATTGTATTCCCTTAAATGGATAACTTCATGTGCTGAACTGTCAGGGTACATATCTTGGACAGACACTGCAAATGGATTATGAGATGACCCCAGAAATGAATAGAAAAGCAAATTTCTTTGGCTTTGGAGAATTCCATAATCATTTTAATGATCTCAATTTTCTACGTAATTCAAAGACTCAAATTTTTAAAGACACTATTTATATATGTTTCTTTTATAGCTAAGGATCATGGAACAAATTAGCTCCTGAAGACTTGAAATTAAAGATTATGCAAAAGCAATGCAAAATTGTGGGCTGTCTGTAAACATCCTGAAAAATATAAATAGATAAAATATAAAAAATAAAAGCATTAGATAGGATATATTAAAAATGTCTAAATAAAAATGTGTTGTTGAATAAATAGATTAATTGTTATTAATTAATATATTCATTATTAATCAATATTTATTAAATTTCCCTTATGTGTTAGGTACTATGCTAAGTACTAGGGATACATGTTTAATGAAGGAAACAATCTCTACTCACAATGAGTTCACATTCTAAAAGATGTGAACATATATACATATGTGTCTATTCATATATAGATCTATCTATAGCATATTCATATGTCCATCAAATGGACAAGTTTTGAATATGATACAGGGATGTATATATTGATAATGAGGTTGACATATGGATTGCCAGAGCCAGCTCACTGTTTGGGATGCTCAGAAGGAAAGTGTGTGAGAGAAGAGGTATTACCAAAATTACTGATTTTTTTTAAAAAACTACTGATCCTAATTACTGATTACCAAATTGAAAGTCTACAGAACCTGGACACTATATCATTGCCATGCCAGGAAACTGAATCACTTCCCTTTGAATTGTTTTAAGGAAATTCTAAAGACCATCTAGCAGGATGAGATACCAGACACTAAGGTCCTTTCTCAAAATAAACAGCCAAACATTCAATTTCTACTGCAGAGAGCACATGCCCAATGGGCTGGCCATGTTGTTTGAATGCAGTATGTCTTCTTGCCAAAAAGACTTTTTATGGAGAACTCACACAGGGCAAGCACTCACATGGTGGTCAGAAAGAGCAATATAAGGGCTTTTAAAACTAAACAGAGGCACTGATAATTATTTTTAGAGACAATAGGAAACCCCTGGAATTGATAGACTAGGTGAGCCACATGATCAGATGTCCACTTAAGGAAAATTACTTTGACAACAGTGTGTAAAATGGACTGGCATGGTAAACAAACAAGAAAAAAAAATAAACCAAAACACACTTTTGACAGGAAAAACCTGTTAGAGATTGTGACAGTAATCTAGGAGAAGCATGAGGCCCTGAATTTAGATAATGAGGGCAAAAAAAACATTGGATGTGAGAAATATTTACATGTTAAAAATTAGGAATGATGCACAGTATGAGCAGTGCATTAACACACTTGTGATCTATTAAGAAACTAAGAAAAGTCTGCATGTGTGATTTCGACCCCTTATGGAATACTTAACTGAAGCAGAGAGGCAGGAGTTATGCATCATGAAAAAGATGACCCTCTTGATGAGATCATGGATACACTGAATTGCTTAAGTCTGAGATGGTGTGAAGCAACTTTAAAACTATAGTAGATTCTATTCAAAAGCTACATATATAGAAATATAGACAACCAGATTTGGGAGCAAAATAAGTTCCCCATTTTTTGTGGGTATATTTTTAGCTTTCCCAGACACAAAACTAATGCTTTGAGACTGTGTGTATATATATAACTCCACCCTGTAACTAAACTATGATGACCCATATTAACCACATTTTTTTTCTCATTCCAATTCACCTTAATTCTCCTTGCCAGTCAAGATATTGATTTAGGTTGGAGGTGGGGGAAGAGAGTGAATTGGGGTGGAGGCAGGTGAATATTCCTAAAATATCTCATCCTTCCTCTTAGCTGACTATTGGGAAGTTGTTTTGCTTTCAGTAATAGTATCAGTTTGCCCTAGCAATGCCCACATGGTGCTACTTCCTTCATGAGATAAGCAACATTATTTTCCTTGTGACCATATCTCCTATTCCAAGAGTTCAGAAAACCAAATACTAAAGAACTCATTAAAAAATGGCTTTTGTTTACATTATACAGAACCAGATGAGTTCTACATATAATCAGGGAGATGACTATATATCCTGAATTTGATAATAATAACACCAACAATAATTTCTTGGTTCTTATAGCATTTTATAGTTGTCAAAGTATTTTCATTTCATCTCCTTTGTTACTCACAGCAACACCAAATAATAATCTGGAAAAGGATTATGACACTTATTTTATAGACAATGAAAAGACTTAAATCAATTTAAATGTATTAAGAAATTTCAAGATATCTTACTAAAATATTCCTATAATCCTTTCTAGGATATTTTATAAAAATTACAGAAAATTTCACAGTTCATTTATGAACTTTTCATTTGAGCAAGAAGAAATGTGACCTTTTCAGAAAGTGCTTCAAATAACTTATTTATTTAAAGAAAACATTAACCACTTAATTATCTTTTTTTTAGTCAAAGCTTCCTGCTGATGAGGAATAAAATATCAGTTTTCAGGTACTCTATAAAAGGAAACTTCAGACAAATTAATTTTCATTTCTGAATCATAAAGTAATTGACTTTTAAAGAGAAAATAATTATTTATAGTCGCACACATTTTCTTGCAGAACATATAAATGTTAAGCACCATTTTTACTTTTTAAATTTTTTTCTAATAAAAAATTTAAGTAATCTGTACTTCTAGATTCTTGGCTATTTTAGTAATTTTCTAATTTTTAAGGTGCTACATGTAACAAAAGTTCAAACCAAAGTTCATTGAAAAGAGAAAATCTTATGCAAATTCCTAGCAAATAGGTTATAAAAAAGATTTTGAATCATTTTAAATGGAAGAAGAATTTACATTTTCTTAATGAGAGGCAATAAGGATGTATGCCTATTGAGTAAGGGAGTCAGGTGGTCAGACTTATATTTTAGGAATAGCATTTGGGCAGTTGTCTGGAGATGGTATAAAGGGAAGAGAGGGGGCGGCCAGGTAGCACAGCGAGTAAGAGCACTGGCTCCAGAGTTGGGATGACCTGAAGATTGAATCCCAGGCTCAGACACTTAGCACCCACCCAGAAACACCTGGCCTTGTAACCTTGAGCAAGTTACTTAACCCCAGCTGCTTAGGGGCGGCCAGGTGGCTCAGCGAGTAAGTGTACCAGCCCCAGTGTCAGGATAACCTGGGATCAAATCCGGGCTCAGATACTCAGCACCACACCCAGAAATAACTGGCTGTTTAACCTTGAGCAAGTTACTTAACCCCTATTGCTTTAAAAAAAAAAAAAAAAGAAAAAAAAGGGAAGAGAGGTTGGAGACCTAGAGATTGATTAGGGTAATTCAGGCAACAGATGGTGACATCATGAACTAGGAATGTGGCTTATGAGAATGGAGTGAAAAACATTATGTGAGAAATATTTCAAAAGTAAAATTTATAAGATGTTACAAATGATTAAATATGATGAGTCAGAGATGGAGGAATTGTAGATGATTTGACTCCTATCTGGGTAATGGTGATAGCCTGGTGCTTGCTCTCCTTGCCTTCAGTCTCTCTCTACTCCCATCCATCTTCCATTCACCTGCCAGTGATTTTTCTAAAGCACAGGTCTACTCATATCACCTCAATGCTCAATAAAATGCAGTGGCTCCCTATTGCCTCCAGGATCAAATACAACATTCTCTATTTGACATTCTAAGCACTTATAAACAGTGCTCTTTCCACCCCACCACACACTTCTGATCTCCTTCAACCTTACAAATATACTCTTCTATTCAACAATACCGAGCTTTTTGCTATTTTTTGAACGAGACACCCCATCTCTTGACTCATGACATTTCTCTGACTTACTTCATAACTGGAATGCTTTCCCTTTTCATCTCTGCCTATGGGTTTCCCTGACTTCCTTCAAGTTTCAACTTAAATCTCATCCTCTAGGGAAGGCCTGCACAACTTGTGGCCCACCAGAGAATTTTGGGCAGCCATGAAAAAATGTAGATCCAATTGCAGGTTGGACAGGCTTCTTCTAGAGGAAGCCTTTTCCAGTCTCTTAATTCTAGTGCTTTCCTTATGTTCATTAAATTTCTTTTTTTCTCAGTGTATGCCTTATTCATATGTATTTGATTAATGTTGTTGCATCCTCCAATGGATTGTCAGCATTTTGAGAGTGTGGGCAGTCTTTTGCTTCTTCTATTCCCAGCACGGTGCCTGGCACATTGCAAGTAGTCAATAAATGTTTTTTGACTAACTGACTGTGAACCTGGATGATTAGAAAGAAGCTCCTGTCCTTGACAAAAATAGAAAAGTTGGAAAGAAGCAAATTTATACTGAAAAAAAAATGTGTTCTGTTTCCTATCTGATGAGTTTGAGGTACTTATGAAGCCTGGAAGGAGGGATGTTATGTATGTAGTTGGTGATAATAGGATTAATTCCACAGAGAGATTAGGGGTGTATTGATAGATATGTAATTTTTTTGTATAGAGATGATAAATGCATCAATGAGAGCTGATGAGATTACCAAGAGAAAAGCAATAAACAAACAGTTGAGGATGCAGCTGGACAGAGCCCTAAGAAGCCCCCAGAGGTAAGGAAATAAAACAATAATTTTGAGAAGTAACCATACAGTTAGGAGGTGAAGTAGCAGAAAGCAGTGCTATCACTCCCCCTCCAAAAAGAGCGAAATAAACCCACAAACATGGGGAACATAATATCTAGAAGAGAAAATGTCTAACATTGCTAAATGTTACCGAGGTTAGAAAAAACCAGGTCTGAGAAAAGGTCATCGGGTTGGGCAATCAAGAAGCCTTTAGTAACCTTGGGAGAATGGTTTCAGTTGAGTGATAACCCAAAAGCCAAGTTGCAAGCAGCTAAGAAGTAAATGGTTGGTGAGACGTAGAGTATTAATGATGTTTTTTTTAGGGTTTTGGTTGTGAATAGTAAGAGAGATGCTATTGAGTGTGACAGCTTCAGGGGTTAATAAGATCAAGTAGATATTTTTAAATTTTGTTTTGTTTTTAAAGAATGAGAAATATTCTTTCAAGCATTCATTATCTTCTGCATTTATTTCTATATCAGTGGATTTCTGAGGGCATTTGGGATTTTGTCCTAATTATTTAAATGAAATAATGTCATAACGTGACCCTGAGAACTAAACTGAAGAATCCTCTCAGTGTTTTCTGGTTCACTTCAAACATTATCGTCTACATGTATAGATATGATTACTAAGATGTGTCAGTCAACATAGGCTCTTTTTTTCTGCCAATATTTGAGACACTTTCTTAGAAATGAACTTTCTGCATCCTTATCCTGCCCCGTCTTCCTCCTCCTCCATAATACCAGCCTCCCACTATGAGCCATGACCTAAATAGCTCCAGTTCTTTAGCTAGGTTTACTAGAGGGACATTGTGTTTCGAAGACTTAAAACACTGACAATGCTTGCCTTTTCACCTCCTCCCCATGATCAAGAAAGATAGGCACCAGCAGCAACATACTTTAAAAGACTACAATCAGTGTATTTGCTTCTTTCACCATCTGCTTCTGACTGTGACAGTCAGTATTGAAATCAAACCCCAGAGTTAGCCCTGACTTCTATTCTTTGACATGATCTGATCTTTATTTTCTTACTTCCCTGGATCTCTTGCTTCACACAGGCCAGCCCACAGTCCACTTAGAGTTCTCTGTGGCATCAATAATTGAAACAGACTGCTTTCCTAAGCAACAGACTGTTTAACTAGCAACCTTATGAGGATAGCCTCCTCGACAAAATGATACTTTCCACCTATGGAAGCAAACAGAAATATATGAAGATCAGGTGTTCACTGGTAGGAACTGAAGCAATTGTCTGGTGAAGTCAAGCAAATCCCCCTGTTTCCTGGAAGCAATATAAAGCAATTGACTGAAGATCATTTATTATCTACTATGTGCCAGGCATTGTTATAGGCTGTTGGGACACATACAAAAAAAGACGGATAATCCCTGACCTTAAGGAGATATAAATGACCACCTAAAGGGCCTCATGGCTTTATCTTGTTTGTAGGTAGCTCCCAATCCAATTCACCCACTGCCACCACACACACCTATTGATGATCTGTTTAGAAAAGTATAATTTACATCTACTCTGTGTTTGACAGCTGCTTCTTTAGGAGGAGACCATCCATATCATATGAGATTCTTCTTTCAGTATGCTCTATATTAGTTAAAACATTGAGAAATGCATTTCACACTCTTGCTTTATTCTGAAGGTTGGAAACTTCCCCAAATTGGCATGCCACTTCTATTGGATATCATTGTGCTCTAAGAGCACCATAGACTCCCATACTGTCAAGTAAACCTTTGATTCAGAACAGAGAGTCAGTGCTGGTTACCCTGTTTGGCCACCAGCTTAGCCTGTCAATTATAAGATTTCAACTGAAAAGCTTCAGCTTGCCAATTTATTTTTTTTCAGCTACTCAGTAGAAGGCTCATTAAATTCATAGTGCTGTTTTACTGTATAAAATACAACATAGGGACCTGGGCCAAAGTAAAATGCCAATGATTTTGAGGATTTTTTGAAGTGCTTTTGCTGAAAAAAGAAGCTAAGTTTATGGATACATCCATCTTATTACCTGGAACAACAGTTTATTTAAGAAATATAAGGTTAGATTTTATGTGTCAATATTAAAATTTTTATTCATAATTTTCCCTTTTGTTTTCTGGTAAAGCGTAGCTGTAAAAAGTAAAGTCATTCATTAATAATGTCAGTCTAATAAAAGTCTCACCAAACAGGATCATAGGATCACATATCTAAAGAAGAATCAGACTTTAAGGTCTATTTACTCCAATTTTCTTGAGAAATGAAGGTCCAGGGATGATTAATTTATGGTTCAAGGTCACACAGGTAGTGAAAGTTAAAGGTGGAATTGCATAATTTTTTCTTAAGTCAATATTCCCTTCACCATCAAAAAAAAAGTTTAAAAAACCGCCTCTCATCACAGAAGCTAACAATAATGGTTTTCTGTTATGTAATAATGCCTCTACTAGATGAACAACATCTCTGAAGTTGTTCTACTTCAGTCTCCAAGGAGAGAGGAGGCAGAAATGACATGATATGAAAAACTGTCTCAGCTGCAATATTTCCATAAACTGAAAAGCAGACTTTGAAAAGACTATAGAGATCAAAATATGAAAATGCCATGGAAAGGACAGAGAAGTTTGTGAATTGGGGCTCAAGTTTAAGAATATATGGGAAAACTTATATGAACTGGTACAGAACAAAGTAAGCAGACTTAAGAAAACAATTTACTCAGTGATTTCAATAATAAAATAAAACTATTAAAGACATCAAAACTATGATTACTGAAATGAATGCTCAATTTCAAATGACTGACACTAAAGCATGTTTCCCTCTTTTTCATCAGAGAAATAGGAGACTATATATCTGAAGATTCTGAAGATCATTTAGCAAGATAAGATACCAGACACTGAAGCCCTTTCTTGAACTAACCTGCAAAGCATTCGAACTCTACTGCAGAGAGTGTAACTCCGATGAGCTGGTCATGTTATTTAACTGCCAAATGCATGCTTGCCTAAAAAACTATTTTGTGAAGAACTCATTCATGGCAACTACTCACATGGTGATCTGAAGACGTGATACAATGACACTCTTAAGGTCTCTCTTAAGAACTTTGGAATTGATTGGTGCTGTTTGTGTTTGTCCTTCATTGTCAAAGAAGACCATGGAATGAGGGACATGATGAGAAGACTTGTTGACTTTGATTTGACTGAGAGAGGGGTCTGCAAGGTCACCAGACTCACTTTCTCCTCCAGAGCCATCTGGATCCAGTGACCAGATATTCATCAGGATGACTGGAGATGACGCAGGATGCAATGACCCAATGCAATGACCCTGGGCTTTTTAGGCTGAGGCCTTTTCATATACTCACTTAGAGTGAGGTAACAGCCCATTCAGTGAATAAGCCTCTTTAAGAAGTGAGTCAGGGGTGCAGAGCCAAGATGGAGCAGTAGAAGCACAAACTTGGTGTGGGCTCTGCCTCCAAACAATTCCAATACCTGAAAAAAATGACTCTAAACAAATTGTAAAGCTACAGAACCCACAAAATGACAGAGAGAAACAAATCTCCTGTTGAAGACAGCCCAGCAGGCCTACATGAAAAGTTTATTGCAGGATTCTGGGAGCTGAGCACAGTTGGGCAGGAGCCACATGGTTCCAGCACCAGGGAAGCCCCAACCAGCAGCGGCTAGAGCAGACTTCAGGAGAGTGAATAAACAGCAGCTGTGGCAGCTTCCAGACTTCTCAAGCCACAAACATCAAAGACAAAGTAAAAGGTTAGTGTGGAACTCTGTTGGAAGGGGGGGGGTGGCAGAAGGGTGTGGTCCATCCCCTGCCCCCAGGGCAAGAAGCAGCAGAGGGACAGCAGGGCTGTACCACATGGCCACCTCAGGAGCTCCTGGCCTGCAGATTGTAGGGGGACTGCGCAAACATTCACAGGGTAATTACTCTTGCTTTAACTTGCTTAGATCTGGATTGCAGTCTTGGGTGGTGGTCCTGGAGTGTGTGACCAGTGAGCCAGAGCTTGTGGGGGCTGTAGAGATGGTGCCCTCTTAATAGCTCCAGCAGCTACAAAAACCTCAGCTATTTGGGACAAAGCTCTCTCCATTCTGGAAGCAGAATTCTACCATGGCAAAGAGCTCAAAAATCAAGTAATTGGCTAGCAATACAAGCAAGCACAGAAAGCACGAACAGACCATGGAATCCTTTTTTGGGGGACAAAAAGGATCAAGGCATAGGGCTGGAGGAAGATAACAAAGTCAGAACTCCTGCATAAAAAGCCTCCAAGAAAAAGATGAACTGGTTATAGGCCATGGAGGAGCTCAAGAAAGATTTTGAAAATCAAGAGAAGTGGAGGAAAAATTGGGAAGAGAAATAAGAATGATGTAGGAAAATCATGAAAAGCTAGTCACAGCCTGCTAAAGGAGACCCAAAAATACACTGAAGAAAATAATACCTTAAAAAATAGACTAACTCAAAGGGCAAAAGAGGCACAAAAAGCTAATAAGGAGAAGAGTGCCTTAAAAAGCCCAATTTGCCAGACAGAAAAGAAATTTCAAAAATTCACTAAAGAGAATAACTCCTTCAAAATTAGATTGGAGCAAATGGAAGCTAATGACTTTATGAGAAATCAAGATACTATAAAACAGATCCAAACAAATAAAAAAAATAGAAAGCAATGTGAAATATCTCATTGGAAAAACCACTGACCTGGAAAATAGATCCAGTAGAGATCATTTAAAAATTATTCGACTACCTGAAAGCCATGATAAAAAAAAAATTGCCCTGATATTCTAGAACCAGAGGGCAAAATAGAAATTGAAAGAATTCATCAATTGCCTCTTGAAAAAAATCTCCAAAACTCCTAGGAATATTATAGCCCAGTTCTGGAATTCCCAGGTCAAGGAGAAAATACTGCAAGCAGTCAGGAAGAAACAATTTGAGAATTATAGAAACATAATCAGGATAACACAAGACCACATTAAGGGATCGAAGGGCTTAGAGTATGATATTCTGGAGGTCAAAGGAGGTAGGATTAAAACCAAGAGTCACCTACTCAGCAAAACTGAGTATGACGCTTCAGGGGAAAATATGGTCATTCAATGAAATAGAGGATTTTCAAGCATTCTTGAGGAAAAAACCAGAGCTGAACAGAAAATTTGACTTTCAAATACAAGAAGCAAGAGAAACATAAGAAGTTAAATAGAAAAAGAAATCATAAGGAACTTATTAAATTTGAACTATTTACAATCCTTCATGGAAAAACAATAACTGTAACTCCTAAGACTTTTCTTAGTATAAGGATAGTTCAAGGGAATACACACACACACACATATGTATGTATAGGAGGTTATATGTATATACAAATATATATGTGACTGTGGGCATATGTATGTTTATGTATACATAGACAGGGGGCATAGGATGAGTTGAATATGAAGGAATGATATCCAAAAAATAAAATTAAGATGTGAAAGGATTTTATTGGGAGGAGAAAGGGAAATATAGATTAGGGTAAATTATCTCATATAAAAGAGGCAAGAAAAAACTGTTACAATGGAGGGGAACAGCAGGAAGGTAAAAAGGAATGGGACAACCTTACTCTCATTGAATTTGGCTTATGGAGGGAATGATATACACACTCAATTGGTTATCTTACTCTATAGAAAAATAGGGGTGTAGGGATAAGAGGGGGGATGATAGAAGAGAGGGCAGATTGGGTTATAGGGTAGTTAGAAGCAAACATGTTTCAAAGTGATAGGGTCAAAAGAGAAAATAGAATAAGTGGGGGGTGGGATATGATGGAGGGAAATATAATTAGTCTTTCACAATATAACAATTATGGAAATGATTTGGGTAACTACACATGTACAACCTATATTGAAATGCATATCTTCCCAGGGGGGTGGATAAGGAGGGAAAGAAGAAGGGAAAAATATATGGAACTCCAAGTTTTAAAAACAAATGTTTAAAATAAATTTGTTTTTTACATTCAACTGGGATATAAAATATACAGGCACTAAGGTATAGAAATCCATTGTTTCATACTAGAAAGTTGGGGGGAGAGTGATGGGGGAGGATATAAGAGAGAACAGATTTTGGGAAGTCTCATTCAGTAGGCTTGCTATTTTGGGGTGGGGGTAGGGAAAAGTCAGGGAGAAAAAAATTGTAATTCAAAATCTTGTGGAAATGAATGTTGAAAACTAAAAATAAATTAATTAATTATAATTAAAAATTATGTGAATATAATGTACAACACAAAAGTTTTGGCATAAAAAAGAATGTCATTAAAATTCAAAAGTATGTTAGATGATGCTGTCAAAATATAGTTTGTTTTTTTTTTAAATAAAGATCCACTGGGGGGAAAAAAAGTGAGTCAAGGGATTGCTCCTTTAATTTGAAAAAATAAAAAAAATCAAGTTGGGAGGGGAAGAGTCTCAGGATTGCTGTTCCAAAGAGAAATAATTACCATTCATATTCACTCTAAGCCAGAGGGGGCTATTCACTGAATGTGCATTGCCTCATCCTAAGTGAGTACTTGAAAAGGCCTTAACCTAAAAGGACCAGGGTCTCCTCTTGTATCCTGGGTCATCTTCATTCATCCTGATGAACATCTAGTCACTGGATCCAGATGACTTTAGAGGAGAAAGAGAGTCTGGTGACCTTGCACAGCCCTCCCTCACTCAAATCAAACTCAACTGCAAGTTATATAACAATTTCCCTGATGCCATGGCCCTCTTTTAAAATGAAGGACAAACACGACCTGTGAGTAGACTGAACTGCCTGAATGGGGACTCAGCTACTTGGGTAACTAAGCCCATCCTCTCCCTCTCCTTCTCCCTATTCTGCTCCCTCTCCTTTTCCTCTCCAAAGGAAGATAATTTTTGATGACCAGAAGCTGTCCACTTAACTTTGGTTTTACTGGCTATGTTTCTTCCTTTCCTTCCTTTTCCTTCCCTTTCCTTTCCTTTCCTTCCCTTTTCTTTCCCTTCCCTTTCCTTTCCCTTTCCTTTTTTTTTAACAAAACCTTAAACTCAGTTCACTCTGAAGTTCATAGTTGATTATATATCATAGAAGACATTGGCACAGGACTACCCAGCATGGCGTGCCCTCACCAAGAAGGTGCTGTCTTCTACTAGCAAAGCAAAATTGAAGTATCTCAAAAAAACTTGAGATGTTCAAATTTAGGCAATCCACTTTAAATATGCACATGGACTATTTGTGCCTCCCCTGTGGTAGAACATTCTAAGATCATACTGGTTTGACCAACCACAGCTGGATGCATTGTCCCTTTACTGTAAAATAGTGATGTCATTTTAGTCCTCTTTGGGAACAAAGGACAACAATAAGGTATTCTTTATCAGACGTTACCAATGACATGATTTGTTTTATTTATCTATTTCCCTTTGTTTCTTTCATTGGTGGGGAGATTTTATGGGTAAGTGGATGGGAAGAGATATATCACTGAGAAATTATGATAGACAAAGGCATATAAAATATTATTTAAAAAAGGATAGACACTCAAAAACACAACAGACACATTTAAAAGCACACACTGACTGAAATATATAAAGAGTCTAAAATCGGACACATGAAAATATGGCATCCCCTCAATCCAAATTTGTCCTGTTTTTTGTTTAGACTATAAGTCCCTATGCTATATCATTCACTTATATTCTATTAAGTGTCTCCTATGCTCTATGTTGAAGGTTCCTTAGCAGCAAGCACCCCAGCATACCCAGGGTGGCTGCCAACACAGGTTCTTAGATCTGCTTTTCTAAAAAAAAGCAACTCAAAATGGGTTAAGAAGCTTACTTTAATCAAACATAACATTAGCCTTGTTCAGGGGAAAGTCAGCACCCTGAACTTCAGAGTATACAGACAGAAGTTACAAGAAAACATAAAAGCATATCAAGCAGATAGGCCTCTAACTGTCTTGACCATTAAATCCATACCTATTCAGTTAACAGAGAGGGAAGCCAAGGGGCTATCAATGGCTGCCCAGAGTCCTGTCTGGTCAAGTCACACAACACTTCTCAAAGTGAGCCCCCAAAACAAAGCCTCACATCAGGGATTATATAGCCTTCCCCTGGGTCAGAGAATGTAACAACCCTCTTGACCCACTGCCCAATCACAAAGCACCAAGGTGTGGGTTTTCCTGAAAAACTAGCCTCCCACCACAGGCTCCAGGTGCATTTAACCTAGAGCAGGGAAGATCTTAAAAATTTAAATTCCTATAACAGTTTCCAAACTTATTTGGCCTACCATCCCATTTTCCACAGAAAAAAAAAAAGAAAATTACTCTCAACACCCTCCCTGGAAATCTACTTTGTTTAATTCTTTATTCTTTTTAAAATTTGTGTCCTTTCAAAAAAAATGCTTTTTTAAAAATGATGCATCTTAAATTTAATAATTTATTATAAACTTGTGGTTTTTTTTCCTGCATTGAAATTTTGATGATGCAATATTGCACCATGTAATTGTATAGTATCATATTGTAAATGTCATTACATGCTCATATTCCTGCTGGGCTCCCCAGCAATGTGTTACACACTCACCTCACAACACTTGCGTGTTAAGACTTGTCAATGGCCTTTATCATTTATTGGTTATAACATGCATTTTGCATGTTTATTTGGAAAATGATGTGATCACTATGACTTTATTACACAGCAGATGAAACATATACAGCACTTTTTCAAAATTTTCTTCTCTTTTTTCTTTATTCCTTAAGCTTCTACCACCCCTTTCATTTTTATTGAATGCTCCACCAGTTGCACCTAATGGTACTACCACTCCCCTGGAGTGTTACAGCACCCCCCAGAGGGTCAGTATCACCCACTTTGTGAACCCATAGCCTAAGGGTTCTGTGGATAGCAAATTAAGCCTTTCCTCTACTCTGTATAACAAAGGTCTTTTAGGGGCTAAAACATTTAAGGGAAGAGAAATCTAACTCATGGACAGAACATAAAAGGTTACATTGATACCTTAAGTAGTCTGAAATATATCTTACTGTGTGTTAGTCTAATTTATCCTCTACACAGCTACCAAAAAGGGTATCTTAAAGTCCAATTCCACATCTTTCACAACTCTGTTCAGTAAACTCAAATGCGTCATTATTGCCTCTAGAATACCTTTAATACACTTAACGCCCTTCACAACCTGACTCTAGCCTAACTTTCCAGTTTTATGCATCACTTATCTCCATACATTCTAGGATCTGACTAAACACTTCCTCTTGTTCTTTTTTACATGTCCCCTCATATCTGAAATTTGCTTCCTCCTCACCTGCATCTTTTAAAATCCCTAAATTTCTTTCAAAATCAGTTGGACTAGAAATCCTGCATGAGTTGTTTCCTAGTCTCACTATTTCCTAATGCCTACACTGGAAATTATTTTTTAAATGCATTTAGTTTACATATTAAAGATAATTTCTCCTAACAGACTATAAACTCCTTGATGGCAAGGACTGCTTTATTTTTTACTATATATCCCTGGCCTCCTAACACAGTGTCTGGCACATAGTAAAAAAGTCACATGGATCTGTGATGTGCTTGTATCTGCTAAATAGCTCATAACTTATTTGTAACTGCCCACCCTGTGCAATTACTATTCATGTCCTCCTAAGTTCACTACAAAAGACGTACTCTACTTTCTAGTGGACCTTTTTACTCCAGACCATAGTAAAGTACTCTGTCTAATTATCATCCTTCATCTTCACCATATGATAAATCCATCCTTTCTATGCAAAATTGAGTTTAAATCTGGTATCAGATACTAACCGTTTGACCCTGGGCAAGTCACCTAACTTTTGCTTGTTTCAGTTTTTCAACTGTAAAAGGATGATACTAAAACCACTTACCTCACATACCTGTTATGAGGACAAAAGTGAGATAATATTTGTAAAGTTTTTAGCACAAATCTTAGCAAATATGAGGCACTGTATCAATGTTCTTATGGCCTTCTATTCTCCCTTCTTCCTAATTTGCAATGTTCCTGATAATGTCTTTGTTCCTATTGTTCTTGATGTCCCTCTTGATGTTAAATATTACACTCTATTCATAACTTCCATGTGTTTCTCTATTGCTTCCTGCTCCCATTCATTTTTGATGCTTCAATTCCACATCAAGTAACCTTACAGTATTATTGGAAAAATACTTAATTAACATTTATTGATTAGTTGTGATTGGAAACATTAAGCTTTCACAGTAGCGCATATAACAACTCACCACCAAATAAATAACTACTTTCACTGGAAAACAGAATTTTCTCCATGAAATACACACACATTGATAACATGTGACATTAAAATATTCCTCTTCCTGTCTTTTCTATTCCCCAGTCCCATATCTGTCCAAATGTATAGTTACTCTTCCTCAGAGAGTAGGTGATGGGACAGGATGGAGGAGGAGGGTTGAAATAAAGGTCAAAGGGCTGGCATAGGGAAAGGAATAAGAGTCGGGACTGTGTTCTCCAAAAGTTTATATTCTTGGCACAAAGGAAGAGAAAAAGAATGCCAACATTTGGGAATCATTCAGGCATGGTTGTGCTTAGGGTCAACAGAATTTTGAACACAGTCCAGACAGGATTGGTTTCTCACCGTGTCATGACTAGAGAGGAAACAGAGTAAGCCCGAGGCAGGTGTGTCAGGAATCAAGCATCAGCTAAGCAGTTTCAGAGTGAGGAAAACACTTGCAAGTGGAAGTCCTCTGAGTAGGAGGGTTTTACATGTGGGGATAGAGGCAGGGCTTATGTACATACTGGACTGGACTATGGCATAATCATTTATAGACCTTGAGATTCTGTTTCCACAGGTCCTTTGGGAACAGTATTGTCCCAGGTTTGGCGGATTGAGATTACTTCCATGGGGTACAGAATCAGAGTTCTGTGATGGAAACAGGAGGATCGTACAAGGAACAATGACAAGGAACAGTGAGTCTGTCAGAGACACGATGGATGTTGGTTCTCAGGTCCCTGGGAAACAAGAGGGAGTGAACACCTGGTGCAATACACTTTGCCAGAGGATAAGATCATCCAGAACTCAAAGGAATGTTGTTATGAAAAGCTCAGGACACTTCCTGGGCTTTAACTCTGGGAAACAGGTTATTTACAAAATATTTTGACATTAGAAAAGGCAGGTGCTGCATTCTGAGAAGCCAATGACACCAGAAAGTGAAGAGTGAATGAACATAAGAAGGGGGAAAGGCGAAGAGATGAGAAGCTGGTGACACTAAGGACTAACATGTCAGAGAATTTACAATCTCTCTGAACCTCTGATTTTGAAGATGGGAAAAGTGAGACCCCAGATCCCAAATGATGAAGTGGTTTGCTCAATGTCAAGCAACTAATGATTGATTAGCAGAGACTTAAGATTGAAAAGAAGACCTTTTAAAAAATATATATTTACTATTAGTTTACCACAGTCAGTTCCACATGTTTCTGACTTCCAAATTTTCTCCCCCCCTCAACTTTGCCCCCCACCATGGCAGCATGCAATTCAATATAGATACTACACATATCTTCATATTAAACATGTCACGTTGTAAAGAAGAATTATAACCAATGGAATGAATAATGAGAAAAAAGAAACAAAACACAACAGAATGAAAAAGAGAGTAAGCTGTTTGTCTCAATCTGCATTTGGACTCCTTATTTCTTTCTCTACATGTAGATAACCTTTTCCATCATGAGTCCTTTAGAGTTGTCCTGTAACCTTGCACTGCTGAGTGGAACCCAGTTAATCAGTCAGTCATCATAGATATGAAGTGTCTGTAATTGTGTACAATGTTCTCCCGGTTCTGAAAAGCAGGTTTTCTGAGACAAAATCTGCCCCCCCTCCCCAATAATTACCCAAGGTTGAAAATAAAATATGTCTACATGCACTAAAACTATAGCCATTTAACTCTAACTAAAGTGTGTACTTATTCTCTGAGCCAGAGGAAGGAAAAATGAGTTCAAAGGAAAAATATTTAATGAAATGGCATAATTTAAGTAAAAGTTGAATAAAACATTATCAACATAAAACAACGCCATGATCTCCACAAATATACACACCAACCGTCTAGGGAGAATGGGTATGTTTAGGTATGATGCATGACTATCAAGCACATAGGAAATACATGTGGTTGAAGCCCATTGTGTTGCAAGACTATCCATAATTTTCAGTTTCACTTTTGGGCATGTAATATTAGATTAGAGTTTTTCTTAATTTCTGTCGAGGATTGTGTCCCTGGTCTCATGGTGACTGGTAGGTACAGTATTCTCTGCTAGTTTTTTGTTTTCATATCTTCAGGGCCACATTGTCTAGTTATCTCATTTTTCCTTCTGCTAAGACTTAGTGAGTGATGTTGAGCAAAGAGCGAGCTAAAGGATCTTTAATAGTATCGAGAACACCCAGCAAATAAAAGCCAGGCACAGTGCCTAAGACCAAAATTACATCTTTCTTTTTTCCTATCTAACCAAGGATTAGGCATTTCTAAAAGCCCTATTTACCTTAGTATGCAAATGAATATGAATCAAAACAAAATGTAAGCCAAGGAAGGCAGGTCCTTTCACCTAGCCAGCATTCTTGCCTTTATCACAGAGCAACAAATGGGAAAAATATTTTCTCAGAAAACAAGCAAACAAACAAAAAACCTCACTGTTTCAATATGCCTTACTTTACATTTCTGCTATGGGTCTTGATCTATTTATTTTCTTCTGCATAAAGCTAAATTGTGGGGTCACTAGAAATATATTTCTTGTATCTTTTATATTTAAGTATATACTTTGGAGAGGTAGAGTGAAGAAACAAATGAGGACTCTGAACTTGGAGTCATGAAAACCTGAGTTACACTCCATGAACCCTCACTTACCTAACATTCTTAGCTGCAATACAAGTTACTTTAACCTCTCAGATTTAGTTTCATTTTCAGTAAAGTGGGGGAGATATTAACACTGACCTCTCAGGAGAGGCGTAAGTATGAAATGAAATAATCCTTATAAATTGCTTTCCAAATCTAAAAGCACTTTATACATGTAGGCTATAATTAGTATCATCACTGATGGAAACTATGGCTAGACAGCCATGTGAAGAAATCATGACAATAGTAAAATAAGGACATGGAAAGGGAATCTTTGTAGATTAAATAAATTTAAGTGCCCAACAGCTATCTGAGATCTTTGAGAGATTAATGAGTATTTAATATCTCTTCAGGATTTGTATAGAAGGAATGATATTCTGATTTTTAAAGGAGAGAGAGAATTATGCCTACAAATTTTAAATTTGCAGAATGAAAATTGCATGAAGAGAGGAAGTATTTTTTTCATTCCTTTTTCTCCTCTCCTTTATGTCCTTCCTTCTCCTCCTCCTCTCTCCTCTTCTTCCCTCCCCTCACAATCTAATAAGGGGTCTTCAATATATAATATAAAATTAATAAATGCAGATTTAATTATAGGCCAAAAACCTTGAATTCAATTTTTTGCCAAAATAATACTGATATAGTGGATTTTGAAGATCTAGAGACAGGAAGCAATAATCACAAAGAGCTAGCATGGCCTCACTAAGGACAAGTTATAGGGTTTAAGGATTAAGCCTATAATTTTACTAGAAATCTTAAATGAGGAGACTCTACGGGTACCTTAGTTATAATTGATATCAACTCTTAAAGAGTTGCTTAAGACACTAAGAGGTTACATAATTTAGCAGAAGGCCCATAACCAGTTTCTGTCAGAGTTGGGACTTTAAAACAGGCATTCCTGATGCTGAGGATACTTCTCTGATCTGTCTTGCCGTAATTGTGTTCCTGTTGTCGATCCATGTTAATATTTTGTTTCTGTTGTTATTGTCACTACTCTCTTGTTTTTGTTGTTGTTTTCAGGGTTAGTAGACTGGCAGATTTGTTTGTCCCTCAGTGTCTACAAGACAATAAAAATGTGAGCTAGATGTAGGCTATATTAGCTTAATGGTCAGGCTTAAAGGGTACTCAATGGTCAATGCATGTGAACATAAAAGTCAGTCTGTGTGGGAGTTTCTCAGAAAGCTGTGAGTGGCTTTATGCTGTTAATCTTTTTTTCTTTAATAACTTATATAAAGTTATAGAAGACATGCTTGACAAATTTGTAGATGACATGAAGTTAGGAGAGATGCTAACACATTAATGACAGAATAAGGATTCAAAAATATCTTGACAGATTAGAATGATGAGTTTAATTTAATAAGATGAAATTTAATAGGGATAATTATAATTTGTTACATTTGGATTCAAGTACCAACTTCACAAATCTAAAATGAGGATGATGTAAAAAAGACAAAAAAATGATAGTTTTGTGGAATGCAAGCATGACAAAGAGTAAAAGTTTGATATGGCATACTACCCCCAAAAGGTAATATAATCAGTCTGTATTCAGAAAGGCATTGTTTATGTTGTTACTGTATACTGCCCTGATCAAATAAGATATAATGAATAATAAGAAGTTGTAGCGACTTCATTTTAGGAAGAGCATTGATACATTGAAGGTCATAAAGATGAAATGATGAAAGAAAATGGAAGACTAAAGAAAGGCCCCTGATGATGTACCAGGTGAAAATCAATTGAAATAACTAAAAATATTTAGCTGAAGAAAATAAGTAGGACATGATAGTATGATTCAAATATTTAATGTACTGTTATCAGGAGGGGAAATATAGTAGGATTTCAACAGGAATTAGAAGGTTTTATTGGAAAGTAACCCTTGCTCAATAGTTTAGAATATAAAAGGTTTTATTTGTTTGTTTGTTTTTGTCATTTTGCTTGTTTGAAGTTCAGTGGAAAGTTTAGAAAAGGCCTATCTTGGGGGCCATTGGTCCTTTTATACCTTAAATATTAACTCCTCGTAGGGCAAATAAGTCACAGTTTTGAGCCTGCTTCCAAAGGAGAAAGGGAGACCAGGGAGAAGTAGAGCTTAACAGAAGGACCATAACTAAGAAAATAGATCTTTGTCCTATATTCAACAACCATTTTAGTTATTTCTTAAGTAAACCTTCTGATTAATCTCTTAAATATTGGCATTTATACCATTCCAATCCCTGGATTTAGGAAGGGTTCTAAACATATTATGACAGATGTTTTCTCTCTCCAGCGGTGAGAACTCGGAAGAATAGTTGAAAATTGTAGAGATAGATGTAGACTTGATTTAGGAAAAAAACAATTCTTAACAATGAAATCTACCCTTAACAAACAGAAAAATTTCCAAAAAGTTAGAATGGTCTGAAATTGTCATAGGCTGTCTCAGAAAGTAATACTATTTATCCTCACTAAAAGTCTTCAAGAAAAGTCTGAATGACCAGAGATGGAATATGTTACAGAATAGATGAATATTCAAGAATAGATAGCACTAGGCTCTCTCTAAGTTTCTATCCAAAAATAATATCCTGATATCATATGTTTCTTAAAGACATAATAACCACAGTATTCAAAGATCTATTGTTGTACAGTGACATGAATATGCAGACTTAGAATTTAAAGGCCTTAATTCTAGTCTGCGGTTCATCAATTTTTAGTCATACTTCATTGGAAGTTCATTTAACCTTTCGAAGTTTGGGTTTCCTCTCTTGACTCATTATTTTGCCACTGTAAACTGTAACCTTGCAATAACTTAGTTCAGTTTCCTCAAAATCACTTCAAGGACCATTATAATTCTTGAATTACTCCTACCTATATGACCTTAGAATCCTTTTCTCCAAAAATAATAACAGTATATTTCATAACTTTTTTTTCTTTTTTTTTGGTAATCAACCCTTAATTGTCAAAGAATGAAATAGTTCTTGCTGTTAATAAATCATTTTCTTACATCAAATTTTAATCTTTCTTTAATTTTAAGTCAGTGTTGCTCATTTTTTCTTCTCTGAAAAGGGATTGCCTGAGAATGTGTATACTAGAATATTATAATAATTGCATATTTACAAAGGCTTTACATTCTGTAATGTGCTTTAAATACATTCTTTCACTTCAGTCTTACAAGAAGCTTACAAAGAGACATATATGGATATCAAAATCTCCATTTTGTAGATCAATAAACTGAGGCTCAGAAAGTTCCCATGCATATTTCATGATCTTATAGCAAGCAAGTTTTTTTAATTTTCATTTATTTTGTCATTTAGTAATTTATCTACTTTTAAATATTTTATTTTCCCCAATTACACGTAAAGACAATTTCCAATGTTCCTTTCTAAAATTGAATTCCAAATTCTCTTCTTCCTTTTGAATCCCTTCATTGAGAAGGCAAGCAATTTGATATAGTTTATATATATGCAAATTTGAAAAAAAAACATGTTTCCATATTAGTCATGTTGTAAAAGAAAAGATAGCTTTGATTACTTCATCTGGAAACTTATTGCTCATATTTTTTTTTTTTATCATTTTCCAGTTGGGGAATGGCTCTTATTTTTATAACTTTTTTTTCATTTCTCTATATATTTGACAGATGAAGCCTTCATCAGAGACATGCTTCAATTTTTTTTTTCACAGTTAAGATTGCCAATTATATTTCTCTAAATTTTATTTACCCCGGGTTTATTCTATTATTTCTTCTTTGACCCTGTCCCTGCTCAAAAGTGTTTTTTTTTTTCCTTTTGACTATTGGGTTCCCCAATCCACCCACACTTCAATGAGTACTTCCCTTTTTCTTATTCCTTTTCCCTCTTACTTTCCCACAAGATAAGAGGTGTGTGTGTGTGTGTGTGTGTGTGTGTGATTCCCTCACTGAACCAATTCCAATGACAATAAGGTTCAAGCATTCCCCACAATCTCCTTCATCTTCCCCTCTACTGTAATAGCTCTTTCTTGCCATTTTTATGTGATATAAATTATTCCATTCTACCTCTCCCTTTCTTTTTATCCCAATGCATTCCTCTTTTTCACCCTTTAATATTATTTTTAAAGATATTATCCCATAATATTCAACTAGCACTGGTACTCTCTATCTATATTCCTACTAACTGCCCTAATGATGAGAAAGTTCTTATGAGTTGCAAGTATCATATTCCCATGTAGGAATGCAAGCAGTTTAAACTTAAATCCCTTATAATTTCCCTTTCCTGATTGCCTTTTAATGCTACTCTTGAGTCTTATGTTTAAATGTCAGATTTTCTCTTCACCTCTGGTTTTTTCATCACAATTACTTGAATATCTCTATTTCATTAAATGTTTAATTTCCCTGTGAAGGATTACACTCAGTTTTCATAGCTTCTTTAGCCTCCAGAACCTCATATTCCAAGTCTTTTGATATTTTCATGTAGAAGTTGCTAAATCCTATGTAATCCTGACTCTAGCTCCATGATATTTAAATTATGTCTTTCTGGCTGCTTGAAATATTTTTTCCTTAACCTGGGAGCTCTCAAATTGGGTTATAATAGTCTCTGGAGTTTTCATTTTGGAATCTCTTTCAGTTGTTGATTAGTGGATTCTTTCGATTTCTAATTTCCCCTCTGGTTCTAGGATACCAGACAGCTTTCTTTTATAATTTATTGAAATTGATGTCTAGGTTCTTTTCTGATCATAGTGTTTAGAAGTCCAATAATTTTTAAATTATTTTCTCTGAAACAGTTTTAAAAGTCAGTTATATTTTTAATAAGATATTTTACATTGTCTTTTATTTTTTCCCATTTCTTTGGTTTTGTTTTATGTGTCTTGATGTATCATAGAGTAATTTCTAAAACATAATTTTTAAGGAATTGTTTTCTTCAGTGAGGTTTTGTACCTCTTTTACCATCTGACCTCTTCTACTTTTTAAGGTGTTTTGTTTTCATTTTTATTTGTGTGTCTCCTTTACCAAGCTGTTGACTCTTTTTTTATGACTTTCCTGCATCACTCCTATTTCTCTTCCCATTTTTTCCTCTCCCCCTCTTAAGTGATTTTAAAAAATCCTTTTTTTTTAGTTTTTCTATAGTCCAGGATCAATTATTATTTTTCTTTAAGGTTTTGGATATAGGGATTTTAACTTCGAGATCTTCTGAGTATATGTTTTGATCTTCATTGTCACCATAGTAACTTTCTGTCATCAGAAATAATTTCTTTGCTATTTGCTTATTTTTCCAGCCTATTTTTAGCTTCAACTCTTTGTTAAAATAAGGCTTTGTGTCCTCTTTAAAAGGTAACCCTTCTGGGGGTGGAGTCAAGATGGTAGAGTAGAAACAGGACTTCTTCACAGCTCTGATTTTCACCTCCCCCAATTCATGTAAAAATAATTCTAGACAAACTTTGGAGCTACAGAACCCACAAAATGACACAGAGCAACTAACCTCCCACTGAGAACAGCCCAACAGTCTGAGAGCAAGCAGTCAGTGCAGCATTCTGGAAGCCAACCCCAGACCCCTCAAGCTGGAGGTCGTAGCCCCAGGGCAGCCTGATGAGCTGCTGGCTATAGGGACTTCAAATCACCAGCAGCTGTGGGAGTTGCCAGAATTATGAACCCATAGATGCCAAGGACAAAGTGAGAGGTCAGTGCAATGTGGACTTTGGGAACTGGGAATTCGGAGAGCAATCCGGCCTTTGCCCCTGAGGTGAGAAGCCAATGAGCAGCCTGTGGCCATAGAGCCACCTCCATCTGGCAGTTTCAGCTCCTGGTCTGCAGATTGTAAGGGGACCAAGCAACCAGTCTGAAGGCTAATTTCTCTTTCTTTAACCTGCTTGGATCTGGATTGCTGTCTAGGGTGGAGGTCCTGGGGTGCATGACCAGCTTGCCAAAGTGTGTGGAGGCTTCAGAGAGGGTACCCAACCTATTCCTTCGACATCTGTGAAAGCCCCAGCATTTGGGATAAAGCTCCCATTTTTAGTAGCAGAGTCCTACTGTGGCAAAAAGCCCAAAAGTCAAGTAATTGATTGACAACATGAGCAGACAAAAGAAGCAAAGCAAACACAGCAACCCAACTTTACATTCCTGTTTTGGGAACAAAAAAGATGAAAGCATGGAATAGGAGGAAGACAATGAAGTCAGAACTCCTGCACCAAAACCTTCCAAGAAAAATACAAGCTGGTTACAGGCCATAAAGGAGCTTAAAAAGGATTTTGAAAATCAAATAAGAGAAGTGGTGGAAAAATTGGGAAGAAAAATGAGAACAATGAAAGAAAAATATGAAAGTAGAGTCAACAACCTGACTGAAGAAAATAGCACCTTAAAAAAATAGACTAACTCAGATGGCCAAAGAGCCTCAAAAAGGCAATGAGGAGAAGAATGCCTTAAAAAGCCAAATTTGCCAAATGGAAAAGGGATCTCAAGAGCACACTGAAGAGAATCATTCCTTCATAATTAGATTGGAACAAATGGAAGCTAGTGACTTTATGAGAAATCAAGATACTATTAAACATATACAAACAAATGAAAAAAGAGAAGGCAATGTGAAATATCTCATTGGAAAAACTACTGACCTGGAAAATAGGTCCAGGAGAGATGATTAAATAATTATTGGATTACCTGAAAGCCATGATCAAAAAAAGAACCTAAAAATCATCCTTCAAGAAATTTTTAAGGAAAATTGCCCTGATGTTTTA
>NW_027186304.1:13276456-13285672 GCF_028583685.1 Petaurus breviceps papuanus
AATATTATAGCCAGGTTCTGGAGTTCCCAGATCAAGGAGAAAATATTATAAGCAGCAAGGAAGAAACAATTTCAATATTGTGGAAACGCAATCAGGATAACTCAGGACCTCACAGCTTCTGCATTGAGGGATCAAAGGGTTTGGAATATGATATTCCAGAGGTCAAAGGAGCTGGCATTAAAACCAAGAATCACCTACCCAGCAAAAATGAATATCATATTTCAGGGGAAAATATAATCATTCAGTGGAATAGAGGACTTTCAAGCATTCTTGATGAAAAAAACAGAGTTGAATAGAAAATTTAACATTCAGATACAAGAAGCAAGAGAAGCTTGAGAAGGTAAAAAAGGCAAAGAAATCATAAGGAACTTATCAGATTTGAACTACTTATTTTCCTACATGAAAAAACAATAATTGGAACTTATGAAACTTTTCCCAGTATGAGAATAGTTGAAGGGAATAAAAAGGTATATATGTGTTTATGTATGTGTGTCTATATGTGTGTGTATGTATGTATATGTGTGCATATATATGCATACACATACATGTCTATATAGGAGGGTATATGGGCATGTGAATACATATGTGAGTTTGTGTATATATGTCTATAGGTATACATAGATAGAGGGCACAAGATCAATTGAATAGGAAGGGATAATACTTAAAACATGAAATTAAGAGGTGAGAAAGGAATATAATGAGAGGAGATGGGTAGAGACATCATGGGGTAAATTATCTCATACAGAAGAGGCAAGGGAAAATTGTTACAATGAAGGGGAAGAACATGAAGGTAAAAGGGAATGAGTCAACCTTATTCTCATTGAATTTGGCTTAGGGAGGGAATGACATACACACTAAATAAGGTATTTCAGCCTATGTAAGAGTAGAGGGGAAGTGGAAGAGAAGGGGGATAATGGAAGGGAGGGCAGGCTTGGGGGGGGAAGGAAGTTGGAAGCACCCACTTTTGAAAAGGGAAAGGATCAAAGTAGAGAATAGAACAAGTGGGGGTGGGATAGGAAAGAAGGAAATATAGCCAGCCTTCCACAATATATCCTCTATGGAAATGTTTTGTTTAGCTACTCATGTACAACCTATATTGAATTGCTTATCTTCCCAGTGAAGATGGGTGACAAGGGAGGAAGGGAAAGAATCTGGAATCCAAAGTTTTAAAATCAAATGTTAAAAAATATATATTATTAATATTAATATTTTACATGTAACTCGGAAATGAGATATACAGGCACTGGGGCATAGAGATCCACAGTGTCCTACTGGAAAGTCGAAGGTGGAATGGGGGAAGATTGGAGAGAGTAGATTGGGGGAGGGGATATTCAGTGGGAATGCTGTTTTGAGGTAGTGGGTAGGGGAAATTGGGGAGAAAATTTGTAACTCAAAATCTTTTGGAAAAGAATGATGTAAACTAAAAAATAAAAAAAAGGGAGAGAAAAAAATAAAGTAAGGCTTTGCTTCCAGGATGGAGGGTATGCTATCCCAATCTTCAGGAGTTTTTTGTAGGTATATTCAGAGATACTTCTAGAGACCTATAAGTTTTAATTTTTTCCAAGGTGATCTGTCTAAGGAGAGGTAAGTTTAATCCTCTCTTGGCCTGTGCTCTGGTATGTGAGCAACCACCAGCTTTCTTTTCTACCCTAGAACTCTTATGAGAGTCCTTGCTCCACTGTGGTCACAAGCTCTGATGTGTCAGTGCTTCTCCTTGACCTGGGAATGCCACACAGAATTGCAACGAAGATCTGAGTATGGTCAAAGCAACAGAATACTGCCCTCAGTGCCAGCAAAGAGACCCCTTTAATTTTCTCCTGACAAGTAGCTTGACCTCCTTTTCAATTGTGGGTTGTGAACTCTGGAAGCACTCATTGCAGCTATGGATTCATTCACTCCCAAGGTCTGCTCCAGTTTTGTTGGGACCTGGTCTGCACTGGTATAACCTGCACCAGACTGTACTCCATTCTTATCCCAGTATGCCAGACATTTCCTGACAAATTTTTAAGTTGTCTTTGACAGGAAAATTGTTTTGTCCAATCCATTTGTAAGTTCTGTCACTCCAGAATTTGTTTTAGGCCATTATTTAAAGGTCTTTACAGGGATTTGGGGGAGAGTTCAAGCGACTCCCTGCTTTTCATTCACTATCTTGCCTCTATATGCAAGTAAGTTTTAACAAGCAGAATTTGATCTCAGGGTTTTGGGACTAAAAGTACAGCATTTTATCCACTATGTAAGCTTCTTCTCAAATGGGGTTAATTACAGCTCTACTAATTAGATGGTCCCTTTCAGTTTTTGTCCTATCAGTAACTTTTTGTTTTTGTTTTGTTTACTAAGTTTTCCACTACTGTACCTTTGATTTCTTATTATCTTAAGACTGTGCCACTTACAAAAGAAATTATTCAACTTATCAGTATAAGCCTACTTTATTAATTATGATCAGCATGCAGATTTTTAACAGCAATGTCATTAGTTCCCCTATAACTATCCACACCATAATTAATCACAATTCTTAATACTTTCACTTAATCATTAATTCATCTTTACATCATCTTAAAGTTTCAGGGTCCAACCTGATTATTAAGTGGGAAAGTGACATCTTAGATTGTGTTTTATGAAGATCAATTACTTTGGTAGTGTGATGAAGAAATGACCAGAATGAAGAAAGTCCCCTAAAAGCTAAATATTTGGTCTCTTTTTGTAGTGAGGCTCCTATGGAGGGGGAATTCCTTACCAGTGAACTATAAAAATGAGTGGGTGCTGGCATAGGGACAAGCTTTAACATCAAATTACACATTGGGATAAACTACATGAAAGAGGATAATTATCTTTTTGATAGATGATACTTATTAATGTTAAAGATTGATGACTGTGCTAGAAATTTCATCATTGCTTCTAAGGCACAAATATACTGCTCATTATACACACACACGTATACACAAACACACATATACATCTCATTATATGTACATATCTATATCATCAAATAAACTTATTATGTGTGTGTTTGTGTGTGTATGTATGTGAGTGTTTCACTATGAACGACCGCTAAAAATACAGCTAGGCAAGGCTGATGTTTCAGGCTTGGGAGCCAAATAAAATAAAATGTGTGTCGAAAATAAAACATTGATATTGAAGGAAATGTGGGAAAATTGGAACAGTTATTCATTGTTGGTAGAGTTATGAACTTATCCAACCATTCTGGAGACCAATTTGGAACTATACTCAAAGGGCTATAAAACTGTGCACGATCTTTCTCCCAGTGATAGCAGCACTAGGTCTGTATCCCAAAGAGATCAGAAAATGGGAAAAATATCCAAATGTACAAAAATATTTATAGCACCTCTTTTTGCAGTGGCCAAGAATTGGAAATTGATGCGATGTCCATCAATTGGGGAATGGTTGAACAAGTTGTGGTATAAGAATGCAATGGAATACTATTGTTCTTTAAGAGATGATGAGCAGGCAGAAGTCAGAAAAAAAAAACTGGAATGACTTACATGAACTGATGCTAAGTGAAGTAAGCAGAACCAGGAGAACATTGTACACAGTAACAGCAGCATTGTGTGATGGCTAACCTTGATACACTTAGCTCTTCTCAGCAAAGCATGGATTTTAGAAAATCACAAAAGACACATGATATAAAATACTATCCTTGTCCAGAGAATGAACTTGGGAGTCTGAATGTAGTGTTGGGCTGGGAGTTAAGAAGATCTTAGTGCAAATCTGACTTATTAGCTATATGAACTTAACCAATTCACTTGAGACTATATGCCTGTTTTCTTTTTTTTATCTGTAAAATAGGGATAAAAATAAGCCTTTTCTACCAGGCTTGTTTTGTGGATAAAATAAGACATTTGTAAAAGTACTTTGTGAATTTTAAAGTGATATATTCTATATGTGTATATGTGTGCACATATGTATGTATCTATGTGTAGAGATTATTGCTATTGATGTTGTTAAGCAAATCCATGCAATTCTCATCCCCTGAGCTACCCATATTGGACTCTTCATATTTGAGGGAAAAAAAATTTCCATGTGTCCCTAAGAAATTCTGTAGACAGGCAAATGCATATTTTTTTTAAAGAATTTTACATTTTTTGAACAAGACTACATGAATCCAATACATGATTTAGTGTCATTCTCTCATATGAATTCAATTTAACAAAAAAAATGCATTAAAGTGCAAGCCGTTTTCCAGATCAGATATTGATTATCAAAATCTCCCAGATAGAAGCCTGTGCTTCATTAATAGGTTAAGAAAATGAATGGAATATCAGAAGAATGATTTTTTAAAAATCTATTTGTGGTTTGAAAACACTTTAGACCCTTGTGTCTTCTTTTTTGCCTTATGCTTTTAAAAGTAGAATGGAAGAATTAGACTGAAAATAATAATGATGATGTGAAGACATAAGTCTTTAGCTTTGCAACCAGATTGTTCTTCCCTAATCTGAGTCACACAAATATTTAAAGTATCCTCTAGCTCTGGAGCTTCTTTACTTTATAGATCTTTGGAGAAGTTAATAGAAGGCCCAGGGTAATTTCTGTGTCCTATCCCAGTTACAGAAGATGATACTAAGAAATATTAACATGAATAGAGTGGGGACATAAGAGCTTTTGCAAGAATCAGTGAGAATTACTAATCAGCAGGGGCCACAGAATATAAATTTTGTAGAAGGAAGGAGACAAGTGGACAAATTCACCCACCCTTGAAGAGGACTGGCAATTGAGTGTTTTCTTCCTTTTTTCTTTCTTTCTTTTTTTCTTTCTTCCTCCCTTCCTTTTCTTCTTTTTCATTGTTTTTCTAGGTACATATCCTAATAAGGTTCTTGTATGGTGAACAGAATGATTAGCCCTGGGACATTCTGACACATCACTTAAAAGAACTGTAACACTAATTATACTTCTAATTTGTGATTTTTTCATGGTCTGGAGAGTACTATTAAATGATCTAGCCATGTGTTTCTAAACTATAACATTTAATGGATATTTAAAAGATGGGTAGTTAGAGTGCCATACAAGGACTACATGTTGGAAATGAAGAAATATTTTTTAGTTTATGCAGAATGTATGTGGTGGGAGGTGGGGTGGAAGTAGAGTTAGTTTAGGGAATCAGTTGGTATAAATTATTAAAACCCATATTGATTCAATGTCCCATTAAACACAATGACTTTTTGAAATCTTTTCATCTCTCCTCAAACCTCCAATTTCTGTCATATCCTTCAAACCTCTCAACTAAGAAACTTGCCTCATAATTCACAGAAAAAAAGTTGAAATAATTTGCCTGGAGCTTCCTCATCTCCCCTTTTCATTTCACATCAGCCAGATGATTTTCTCCTACAGTCTCTTCCTTTGCCCATCCCACAAGGAAAGATGGTTCTTCTGGTCAAAGCAAAGTCTATTCAAGTGCAAATCCGTCTGATTCCAGCCCATCTCCCTGGTTTCTTTTCTTTATCCTTACTCTCTTACTTATCTTTAATCTCTCTCTTCCTGTTTATTGTGTCCTTATGGTCTATAAACTTGCCTTTGTTGTTTCCATTTTCTAAAAACTTGACCTGTCCATTTCTCACTTTGCTTAAACTCCTTGAGAAAGACACAATTTGTAATTCAGTTTCTTTACCTCTCACTTTCTTCTAAATTCCCTGTAATTTGGCTTCTGATTATATCATTCAACTGAAAATGTTCTCTCCAAAATTACAAATGACCTCGTAGTTGCAAAATCTAATGATCTTTTTCTCAATCTTCATTCTTCTTAAGCGCTTGCTTTGCTGATCACTCTCCTTTCCTTGATAGTTTCTTCTATCTGTTTTCTTTGACACTTTTCTCTCCTGTTTCTCCTTCTATTAGCTTGAAAAATTTTGAGACTCCTTTCCTAAATATTCTTCCAGATTCTTCTCCATAATTTTGAGCATTACCCAGTGTTCTATTCTGGGCACTTTTTTCTTCTCCCTCCTCTAGCTCTCTCTCTGTCTCTCTCTCTCTATTTGTCTATATATGTGTGTGTGTGTGTGCATGCATGTATATATATATACATATATATACATATATATATATAAAATGTATATATGTATGTACGTATATGAATTCTGTTTGTCGATCTCATCAACTCCAATAATTAAATTATCATCTCTAGCACAAACCTCTCTGCTGACCTCCAGTTTCATGTTTATAATTACCAACTGGATATCTTAAACTGAATACCTTGTAGACATCTTAAACACAACATGTCCAAAACAGAGCTGATTTTCTTCCTTCCCTGAGTACTCCCCTCTCCCAAACTTCTCTATTAATGTTGAGAACCTGATCATCCTCCCAGTAATCCAGGATCTTTAGTTATCATCCTTAACTCCTCATTCTATCATACTCTATATTCATATCATATAAATTCTGCTTTTGGAACATCTCATATATCCCATTCTAACTTGGGACACTGCCATCAACTTGGTCCAGGCCTTTGTCACCTCGAGCCTGAACTATTGCAAGAGAATGATGATATCTCCCCATTCCAGTCCATCCTACATTCAACTGTATAAATTGAACTTCCTAAAGTGTAGATCTGATCTGATCATGTCACCTCCCCATTCAGTAGAATACAGTGCTTCTCTATTATCATCATCAAAAATAAAACTCTGTTTTACTTCCTAACAGGACTCTTTCCTACCTTTTCAGTCTTTGTATACCTTACCCTCTTCTGCATACTCTGTGTTCCAATGACAGTAGTTTCCTTGCCTTCATACTGGAAAATCCATATCCTGAATCCAGACAGTTTTTGCTGACTGTCACATATTTCTGGAACTCTCTCCCTCTTCAGCTTGACATTTTGGCTTTTCTCCATTCTCTGCTAAAATACAACTTCTGTAAGAAGTGTTTCCCTATCATAATACCATACCATTGATATCTTCATCAATTTAATATGTAGATCTCTTTTTTCAACACAGTAATTTGTATGTTGTCTCTCCCACTACAATGAGATATTTTAATTGTCTTTGTTTTTATCCCCAGACCTTAGCAGAGAACTTGGCACATAGTCAGTGATTAATAAATGCTTGTTGACATGAATTTATAGAGTAGGAAAGAAGAGATATTCTAAAATGAGAATAAAGATTAAGAATTTGAGTCCGTGTGGCTGCTAGGTGGTGTAGTGTATAGCACCAGCCCTGGAGTCAGGAGGACCTGAGTTTAAATCCAGCCTCAGGCATTTGACACAATTATTAGCTGTGTGACTTTGGGCAAGTTACTTAACCACAATTGCCCTCCAAAAAGCAAAAGAAAAAAAAGAGAGAGTTTGAAGCCAAGTAGTTCTAAATGTCTGTGTGTCTCTTGTGTGTCCCCCATTGTATAAATATAAGTTGTCAAGAAGATGACTCTAATATAAGAAAAGACCATAGTTTGCATAATGAAATTTGAATATTTTATAACTTTTCATGAGGTCATATGAGAAACATTTCTTGTGTTACTATTTGTTATTAATGAGTTAGTGCTCTCATGGACACCATTCCCCTTATGGAATAATGGTATATGCTTGTCCTGTTAAGCATAGAAAAGATCATTTGACTGGATCACAGAGTATAAGATGCAGAGTAATGTCCAATGAAGCTTGAATGATAGGTTGAAGCCAGGTTGTGTTGGCCAAAGTAGAAGAGTGTATGTATACACACAAGAATGTGTGTATACACATTCATATTAAACATATTTTCCCATTATTCATGTTGTAAAGAAGAATTAGAATCAATGAAAGAAACCTTAAGAAAGAAGAAAAAAAACAAGAAGAAAAGAAAGCAAATAGTATGCCTTGATTTACAACTTAGAAGGTTGGGAAATAGGTCTGTGACACCTGGGTGAGAGTGGAGAACTATCCAAGGCAGGCCATGCCAGCAAAGACAAGGCCCTAGCAAACCAGAAGGCCTTGGGAGCTCCTGAATGAGAAGCAGCAGCAGATGCTACCAAAGTTCTCAGTCCACAAATCTTAAGAAGTCTAACAACTGGTCAGAAGAAGATTACAGGGGTCTCTCTGCCAGCACTGGGTGCAGGAATCTGTTCAGTTTTCTCATACTTAGATCTGGGTCACAGTTCTGGGTGGAGTCTTTATAAAAAGTCTTCATAAATAGACTTTAAAGATAAAGATGAGTGTCTTTATAAAAAGACAAATCTCTTTTTTTTTCTTTCTACTTCCATTGTTGGTCACATTGGAGGCCACAGAGATAAAAGACAGATAATAAATAATTTGAGACTAAATTTGTGATTGGAGATTATAAAATTACTATTGGAAAAATATGTATTTAGATCTTTTCTTTTGGCTTTCAGAAGGGAAAAGACATTTAAAGATGGGAAATGAAGATACAAAATTAATAAGAAAATAAATTTACCAAAAAAGCAAAATAATTGAATGTTTCACTCTTCATTCTGTGTTTGTCTGCTTTCTTTCACTAGTATCATATTTTCATATTTTTTAGATTTTGGAATAGGATTCATGAAAAAGTATTGTGAAGAACATCTGACTGGTCTGTGTAAAGAGACAGGCGTAGGAAGGTTAGCTTGAGTCTGTGTGGGGTGTACCACTATTGAGGATGGGTTAAGCCTCTGAGCAGCCCAAGAAACAAGCTGCTAGGGCACACACTTATACGTATGTGCTACCTACAACCTGCCTTGCTATACCTCTGGTCATACCACCTGGTTAGGTCAATTAGCATCTTTTCATTGCAGCAGGTAAAATTTATAGTAGAGATTTAGTTAGGACTCTCTTTGTTATAGGTGAGAGGTGTAGCCAGTAGATTAGCTTTAGTAGTCAGAGGCTAAGCTACCGTTGAAATTCTACATAGAGAAACTACTTGAAATTCTATGTGGAGAAGGAAGAAATACTGTAGAAATGCTTGGTGGCACTGCAGTTAGTGTAGATAAGCACTCACTCAGTTTAGGCAGACAAGAACTTATATGGGACATTATTTAATAGGGTTTTTACAATGGGCGTTTACCCTTGTTAATTGCTTAGTGTGTCAAATTCACTGTCACAAGCTCAGAACAAGCCACAGATAATCTTTTGGAAGCTTATGTAAATAGTTAGGAAAATCTCTCACAGAGTTTAAGAGGTCCTAGTTTAATTGCTTGTACTCTGTGTAATCTATCTATTTATTTATGTATCTATCTAGTTATGTATGTATGTATGTATCTGTCTATCTATCTATCTATCTATCTATCTATCTATCTATCTATCTATCT
>NW_027186304.1:13285682-13285903 GCF_028583685.1 Petaurus breviceps papuanus
CTATCTATCTATCTATCTATCTATCTATCTATCTATCTATCTATCTACCTATCTATCTATCTATCTATCTATCTATCTATCTATCTATCTATCTATCTATCCATCCATCCATCCATCCATCCATCCATCCATCCATCCATCCATCCATCCATCCATCCATCCATCCATCCATCTATCTATCTATCTATCTATCTATCTATCTATCTATCTATCTATCTATC
>NW_027186304.1:13285913-13317462 GCF_028583685.1 Petaurus breviceps papuanus
CTATCTATCTATCTATCTATCTATCTATCTATCTATCTATCTATCTAGGGATTACATTCACTACACTGGTGCTGCTCTAGTCTCTGATACAGACCTTGTCTGCTCAGTCTTTCTTCCATCACATCTCAGTACGCAAGCAGTTGAGCTTATAGCTCTCACCCAAGCCTGCCAGCTCTCTGAAGGTAAAGCAATAGACCTCTCTATTGATTCTAGGTATGCTTTTAGTGTTTACCGTGTCATTGGCATGCTCTGGATGCCATGTGGACTTCTCACATCCTCACAACTAACAAACATTGATCTTATTTGTGAGTTCCTCGATGCTGTTAAACTTCCCACCTTCATTTCTGTTATTCACTGCTCAGGTCACACTGGGGACACAGATCCAGTGTCTCTTGACAATGAGAAAGCAGATGCAGCTACTCAACAGGCTGTGCTTCATGGACTTGCTTTCAGCCTTTCTCTGATGCCTTATTTTTTTTTTTTTAATGAGAAGCAAATAATCTACTTCTCCTTCAACAATGATGATGACACTTCAGTCTATAATGAGAAAGAAGCTGAGTCCCAGAGGAGGAAGCGCCATGTAAGGCGGCTGTCTGGGATGCGGATCACTGAAATTGATAAACCATCAGATTTGCCTTTCAGCTTATAAAGGGAGATATATTAGTGCTCAGGGAAGGGGGCATACTACCAAATGTGGGTGGCGCCACGTATTTCCTCTGTAGCCAATCATACACATGCTTCTTGTCACAGGTGTCAGTCTTAAAACCAACACAGTTTTAGGAAAGTTGCCTTTGGAGGGCATCCCCTGGCCTACACCCAATTTGAACATCCCCAAACTGACTATATTAACATGTCCAAATAAGACATTTAAAAATACTGCTTTCTTATTGTAGACAATCTCACTAGATGTGTTCAGGCCTTCCCCTTTTCTAGGGCTACATCAGCCTTAGTTGCTAAGAGTATCCTTAAAAAGATTGTCCCCAGGTTTGGCCCTCCAGCCTTTATTTATTGAGAAACGGAGTCTCATTTTACAGATTTTATTCATCAAGGTTAATTCCTATCTTGGTGTTAAACCCTTTTACCATACACCTATCACCCCAAAGTTCTGGTCTGGTTGAAAGGATGAATAGGGAACTTAAAACCATGATTGGGAAATTGTAAAAAAACAGACAAAAAATGACTCATTGTAAATAGACTGATGTGTTACCCCTTCCTCTCTTCTATTTGCAAACAAGACCCTGGGGGAAATTCATGTATCACCTTTTGAAATGATTTTTTGGCCACCTACCTTTCTTTCTAAAAGTCCTTTCTCCCGTTCACATATCACTACTAGGTGGAGACCTTTCCGTTTCTGCTGCTCATTCAGGACCATTGCACTTTTCACTGTATTACTAACTTCCAGTCAAGTGACAGTGTCTATATCAAAAACTTTCAAAAGACTGGAGGTACTCTTCCTTCCTAGGAGGGATCGTTCCAGGTACTGTTGAAAACCACAACTGCTATTAAGGTAGAAAGGAGAGATTCTTGGATTCATTGCTCTCATATCAAGGTTGCTAAGGCCCAGAAGTGGGGACAAAATGGAGATACTTCATAGATCCCCTGTGTTTGTTTTCTCTGCCTTATAGCATTAGATCAGGCTGTGTCCCTCTCAAGGAAAACTGTCAAACCAGGTGAGAACTGTACCTGTTGTTCTGTAACACCTCTTACTGTAGGAACAATATTTGTAGCCTATTTTGCTAAATATAATCTTGCCCACCCTCAACCAGGTCCCATTGTGGAAGCTCAGAGAATGATGCTTGCTTTTGCTTTTGTGACATTTGTCACGTTGTCATGTTGGCTTTATCTGTGGAAGATCCAACTGGTAGGCTTGGAACAGCTAAGCTTATGAGAGAGAGAGAATATTTAGGCACTATTTGTCACATCTGGATATTGTAGCAACATCCGTTAAAACAGTGATTCTCTTTTGCACTGTTCTACTATATAAGACCCTGTGTTGTCCAAGGTATTTTCTCTTTTGGTAGTCTTGTTGCCCATAACAATGACACAAAATAGTTCTGCTTACTATTACTATTATGCCCATAACTGGGTAAAAGACAGCCTAATTATTAGCACCCATAGCAACATAAATAGAGAATTCAAAGAAATAGATTTTATTGGGCAACATAGATACTGGGTGTGTCAGCAAATCCATCACTCCAGTTCAGACTTTTAGAGTGTATACGCAGTTAATCAGAATGAGATGATTGCTTATTTATCTAGGACTAGAAATCTAGTTGTCAGAAACTTTACATCTCCATTTGTCCCTTTCTTAGATGTACAATATCACAACAGAGAGAGATTATTTTCAAGACTATTCAAATTAAAAAAAACAATTCTGAACCCAGAAACATTGATTTTATCTTCTAACTATCCCCTTTGGACAAAAGGAGTACAGAAAGACCAGGACCATACCTATCCTTGTGCAGAGCCCACCCCAGATCTCACTAAGCATGAAGACAAACTCAGTTAAAAGTAATAAGTGGGGGGTGGCCAGGTGGCTCAGTGAGTATGAGCACCGGCTCCAGTGTTGGGATCACCTGGGGATTGAATCCGGGCTCTGATACTCAGCACCACACCCCGAAATAACTTGCTGTGTAACCTTGAGCAAGTTACTTAATACTGATTGCTTAAAAAAAAAAAAGTAATGTGTTATATATGTAGAGACAACTACTTACTGCCTTAATATTACCAATTTGACGAATATTACAAAGGGAGATTTCTTTCTTTGTGCTAAGACTAAGTAGGCATCATGGAAATAACATTTTCACTTTTAGCTCCCTGAAATAGAACAGCATGTCACTTTCTAGTGAGATAAGAGTGGCCCCTAGAGGCCCTTGGTGACTCATCACTCCAAGACGATTGTTTCTTTGTGGCACTATAGTATACAGTATTGCCCAGAGAAATAGTATGGTATGTGTGGAAATGGTTGTTTAATGCCACCTTCCTCTGTTACTAGTTACCCTAGCACAATGGGGAAACGTGATTTGAAATATAGGTGCATAGAGCCAGAGGCCAAGACTCAGAATAAAGTCAAGGACTTCCTGGGTTCTCCCTCAAAGCCCTGCCCCCAATATCTTTAAATAAACACTATAATAAATTGTAGAGTGGCAGAACACAGAAAAGGGTGGAGAGAAATAATTTTCCAGACCAACATAATTTGAACATCATCAGGAAAGGTCTATTGCACCAGGGAGAAAAAGGAACACAGTATAGTGCAGGTTGTGCCAGCACAGACCAGGCCCCAGTAAAGCAGGAGGAGGCCTTGTGGCAAGTGAATCAGTGGCAGTTTCCAGACATTTCAGCCAAAAGATGGTAAGGGGATAAGATGATGGGTCAGAAGGAGATATACGGGGTCCCTTAGCTGGCACCAGTGGCAGGACGTTGTTGTATTACCTATACTTGGATCTGATTGACAGTCCTAGGTCTTAGTCCCAGTGCAAGGAGCAGCACTGGCACAGCAGAGGTTGGGGTCACAGGGGAACAGGGACCCAGCTCACAGTTAGAGGGCTGAAGAGTGCTTATGGGTGGCTTGCAGACACTGCCACCGGAGACCTCTTTCTGGTTCTGTCCACTGGACGCCAGTCCCCGCCGCTTCTTTCTGTGCTGTTGCACCCAGCTGAGGCATCTGTGGCCTTGCCCAACCCCAATGTGTATTTCAACATTGTTGTTGATAACAAGCCCCTGGGCTAGATTACTTTCTAGCTCTTTGCAGACAAGGTACCAAAGACAGTAGAAAACTTCTGTGCTCTGAGCACCAGAGAGAAGGGATTTGGTTACAAAGGATCCTGCTTCTACAGAATCATTCCTGGGTTCATGTGCCAGGGTGGTGACTTCACACACCATAATGGCACTGGTGATAAGTCCATCTAGGGGGAGAAATTTGCTGATGATAACTTCATCTTGAAGCATACTGGTCCTGGCACCTTGTCCATGGCAAATGCTGGACCCAACACAAATGGCTCCCACATTTTCATCTCTACTGCTAAGACTGCTAGGTTGGATGGCAAGCATGTTGTCTTTGGACAAGTGAAAGAAGGCATGAACATTGTGGAAACCATGGAGCATTTCGGTTCTCAGGATGGCAAGACCAGCAAGAAGATCACTATCACTGACTGTAGACAGCTCTCATGAGATTTTGTATTTTGTTTTTTTGTCTTAACCATAAAACCATTCTTCTGTAGCTGGAGAGAGCATCCCCAAACCCTATCTGCTATTATACCCTGTAATTCTTGTGCTCTCACTTGCTGCAATTCACTTTGCATTTCATTTCCTTGTTCCTTCCACAAGTCTCGCTAGACAACAGAGTTAAGTTTATGATTATGAAATAAAAACTAAACTACAAAAAAAAAGGAGTGCTTATGGTCTCTCACAAACCAAAGCACTCTACAAGACAGTAGTAAACATATCTCTTCCTAGATTGTACCACTTTGGAAGAACGGAAAACTTACATGTCCCCAGAACTGCTTCTGAAAATAGCTGTACATAAAAACCTGATGCTTAGGAGAGTGACCCCTCCACTTGGGAAGCAGAGACCCACTTTAACATAGAGTTAAATTAAAGAAACAGTCTGAAAAATAAGCAAACAGGAAAAAATTGAACACACGTGACAAGGAAGATCATAACACAAAGTCAGAAGAAGACAATAAAGTCAAAATTCCAGGGTCGGAAGCCACAAAGAAAAAAGTTTGAATTGGTCTCAGGCCATGGAAGAGTTCAAAAAGGATTAAAAAAATAAAGTAAGAGAGGAAGAGGAAAAATTGGAAAGACAAATGAGGGTGATGCAAAAAAAAATCATGAAAAAAAGAGTCAACAGCTTAGAAAAGAAGGTATAAAACATATTGAAAAAAAATAGCACCTTAAAAAAGAGAATCGGCAAAGGCCAAATGGTAAAAGAGGCACAAAAATTCAATGAAGAAAGAATACCTGGAAAAGCAGCAGTTGTGCTCTGGGAGCCAAGATGGAGGCCTAGCAGCAGGAGATTCTGTGCGCTCCCCCCATAACCACCTCAAATACCTATAAAAATGACTCTAAACAAACTTTAGGGCTGCAGAACTCACAAAGTGACAAGAGAGAAACAAATCTCCCGCTCAAGGCAGCCTGGGAGGCAGGCAGGAAGGGTCCATTGCATCTCCCTAGGTGCAGATCCCAGCCCCAAGGAGCCCATGGTTTTAGCCCCATGGCGACCACAACCAGCTGCGGCTGGAAAGACTACAGGAGAGAGGGTTACCAGCAGCTGTGGCAGTCTCCAGAATTATTAACACATAAATGCCAAAGACAAAGTGACAGCTCAGTGTAGACTTTGGGAATGGGGGTCTGGGAGTGTGGTCTGGCCTCTGCCCCCAGAGGGAGAAGCAGCAGAGATGCAGCAGCCGCCATGGCATGGCTGCTTCAGAGATCCTGGCCCATAGATTGTAGGGGAACCAAGCAACCATCCTGAGGAATAATTGCTCTTGCTTTAACCTGCTTGTATCTGAATTGCTATTTAGGGTGGAGGTTCTAGGGAGGGGGACTAGGTGCCAGAGCTGGTGGAGGCTTCAGAGAGGGCACCCAAATAATAGCTCTGGCAGCTGTAAAAACTCCAATAATTTAGGACAAAGCTTTTCTCTGTGGAAGCAGAGTTCTACTGGGGCAAAAAGCTCAAAAGTCAAGTAACTGAGTGGCAGCATGAGGAAGCAAAGGAAGCAAAGCAAGTACAGCAATCTGTCTTTAGATTCCTATTTTGGGGACAAAAAAAAAGGATCAAAGCATGGAGCAGGAGGAAGACAGCAAAGTCAGAACTCCTGCACCAAAAGCTTCCAAGAAAAATATGAACTGGTTAGAGGTCATAGAGGAGCTTAAGAAGGATTTTGAAAAGCAAATAAGAGAAGTGGAGGAAAAATTGGGAAGAGAAATGAGAATATTACAAGAAAATCATGAAAAGAGAGTCAACAACCTGAACGAAGAAAATAATACCTTAAAACATAGACTAACTCAAATGGTAAAAGAGACTCAAAAAGCCACTGAGGCGAAGAATGCCTTAAAAAGCCAAATTTGACAGATGGAAAAAGAATCTCAAAAGCTAATTGAAGAGAATAATTCCTTCAGAATTAGATTGGAGCAAATGGAATCTAGTGACTTTATGAGAAATCAAGATACTATAAAACAGATCCAAACAAATGAAAAAATAGAAGTCAATGTGAAATATCTCATTGGAAAAACCACTGACCAGGAAAATAGATCCAGGAGAGGTAATTCAAAAATTATTGGACTACCTGAAATCCATGATCAGAAAAAGAACCTAAAAATTATCCTTGAAGAAATTCTCAAGGAAAATTGCTGATGTTTTAGAATCAGAGGGCAAAATAGAGGTTGAAATAGTCCACCAATCACCTCCCAAAAAAATCCCAAAAAGAAAACTCCTAGAAATATTATAGCCAGGTTCTGGAGTTCCCAGATCAAGGGGAAAATATTACAAGCAGCCAAGAAGAAACAATTAGGATATTGTGGGAAAACAGTCAAGATAACACAGGATCTGACAGCTTCTACATTAAGGGATGAAAAGGCTTGGAATATGATATTCCAGAAGTTAAAGGAGCTGGGATTAAAATAAAGAATCACCTACCCAGCAAAACTAAGTGTCATGTTTCAGGAGAAAATATGGTCATTCAATGAAATAGAGAATTTTCAAGCATTCTTAGTGAAAAAAACAGAGAAAATTTTACATTCAGTTCTAAGAATCAAGAGAAGCCTGAGAGGGTAAAAAGGGCAAAGAAATCATAAGGAACTTATAAAATTTGAACTACTTATTTTCCTACATGAAAAAACAATAATTGTAACTTATGAAACTTTTCCCATTATGAGAACAGTCGAAGGGAATATGTGTGTGTGTATGTATGTCTCTATAGGAGAGTATATGGGCATATGGATACATATGTGAGTGTGTATGTATGTGTGTACAGGTATACTTAGACAGCGGGCACAGGACCAATTGAATAGGAAGGGATGATACTTAAAAGTTGTAATTGAGAGGTGAGAGAGGAATATATTGAGAGGAGATGGGGAGATACAGAATGGGGTAAATTATCTCACATAGAAGAGGCAAGGGAAAATTGTTACAATGGAGGGGAAGAACAGTAAGGCAAAGGGGAGTGGGTCAACCTTATTCTCAATGAATTTGGCTTAGGGAGGGAATGACATACATACTAAATAGGGTACCCTACTGAAAAGTAGGGAAAAGGGGATGAGAGGAGAGATGATGGAGGGGAGAGAAGGTTAGAAGCACACACTTATGAAAAGGGAAAGGGTGCAAGTAGAGAATAGAACAAGTGGGGGATGGGATAAGATGGAGGAAAATATAGTCAATCTTTTACAATATATCCACTATGGAAATGCTTTTATAGCTACACATGTGCAACCTATATGGAATTGCTTATTTTCCCAGTAAGTGTGAGTGATGAGGGAGGAAGGGAAAGAATCTGGAATTCAACATTTTACAAGTCAAACTTTTAAAAAATATATTATTTATTTATATATTTTACATGAAACTGGGAAATAAGATATATAGGCACTGGAGTATAGGGATCCATCTTGCCCTATTGAAAAGTCAGAGGGGAATTGAAGAGGATATATGAGAGAGAAGATTGGGGAAGGGGGTATAACAATGGGATTCCTGTTTCAGAGTGGTGGGTAGGGGAAAGATGGGGAGAAAATGTGTAACTTAAAATCTTGTGTAAATGAATGATGTAAATTAAAAATAAAGATAAAATTTAATTAAAAAAAAGAATAGCAGAAATTGCCAAATGGAAATATATACATATGTATATGTATATATACTAATATATGTATATACATATTGTGTACTTGTGTGTATATATCATGTATTGCATATATGAACATATATACATATAATATATACCACATGCAAACATGTGCATACACACATATACATGTGTGTTTATACATGTAAATACACACATGCAAAAATTAACTGAAGAGAACTACTTAAAAAGTAGAATTGGCAAAATGGAAAAGGAGATAGAAAAGCTCACTGAAGGAAATAATACCTTCAAAGTTAAAATTGAAGAATTGGAAGCTAATGACTTTAAAAGCCATCAAGAAGCAAACAAAATTGAAAGAATGAAAAAAAATGAAGAAAATGTGAAATATCTCATTGGAAAAAAAAATAATTGACCTGGAAAATAGATCCAGGAGAAATAATTTAAGAATCGCTGGAGTACCTTAAAGTCATGATCAAAAGGAGCCTAGACATCAACTTTTAATTAAATATCAAGGGAAAATGCCCCGATAATGTAGAACCAGAAGGGTAAAAAAGAAATGGAAAGAATGTACTGATCACCTCCTGAAAGAGATCCCAAAATGAAATCTCCCCAGAATATTATTGTCAAATTCTAGTGCCCAAGTTGTGGAGAAAATACTTCACAGCCAAAAAGAAGGAAATCAAGTATTATGGTGTCACAGTCAGAATAACACATTATTGAGCATATTCTACAGTAAAGTATCTAAGGATTGGAATATGATATTCTGGAGGGTAAAAGAATGAGGATTACAACCAAAAATTACCTACCAAGCAAAACTGAGTATAACCCTTCAGGGAAAAATGAATATTCAATAAAATAAAGGATTTTCAAGCATGTCTGAGGAAAAGACCAGAACTAAACAGAAAATTTGACTTTCAAATACAAGATGTGAAAGAAGCATTAAAAAGGAAATAGGAAAGAGTAATCATAAGAGATTGCATAGGGAAAGCCTAGGTGAACCAAGTGAATAGAGCAGTGGCCAAGAGTCAGGAATACCTGAGATCAAATACAGCCTCAGACACTTAATACTTACCAGCTGTGTAACCTTGATACTTTTTTTTTTTACCCTTTAAAAATTATTTTATTTGAATCACGTTTTCCAAAAAAGAGGGTTCTGGGTTAGTCGTCTCTGAAGGTTTTCATACCATTTCAGAACGACATTTGCTGGAATGAAAATTACAGATGGATTTGGAGTCAACTGGGCCTGAGACACAGCAAATGATGAAGCAAAGTTGTAGAAGTTGTCCAACATCTTCTGAGTAAACTGAGTGAATGAATCAACTGATAGTACAGTAGCACTGCTCACAGGAGTCAGCTGTGCCAGATTATTGTCCAGTAATTCCACTGAAATGCCAATCTGTGCAACAGTAGGAGTACAGGTAATATTCACGGCTCCAAAAGGATGCTGGCTACCTTCTCCTGCTCCTTCAATCTTGGCCTCTTCTGTTTCCCATCCTTCATACAATTTTCCACTGTACATTGCACTTCCGCTGCCCCATCTGGAACTCTCCCTGCCTGAGACATTGAGCCATTTCCTCTTTGTATCTTGAGACACTTAACCTCAATTACCCTGCAATTTCCCCTTCAAAAAAAGAGATTGAATAAGTTTACATTGTTTATGTTTATAACTCCTAAAAACTTTCTCATTATTAGGGCATTTAGAAGGAATATAGATAGACAGAAAGCAGAAGTGTAAGTTGAATGCAATGATATGATTATCTAAAATATATAATTAAGGGATGAGAAAGAAGAATGCACTGGGAGAAGGGGAAAGGCAGAGTTAGATTGGGATAAATTATCTGACATAAAAGAGGCCTGAAAGAGATTTACAGTGGAGGGGAAAATGGGGAAAGAAGAAGAAACAGAACACCTGTACCTTAATCACATCAGAATTGACTCAAAGAGGGACTACTATATGCACTCAATTGCGTATAGAAATCTATCTTACCATACAGGAAATTAGTAAGGAAAGGAAATAACAGAAAGTGAGGATAAGAAACTGATAGAATGGAGGTCATTTTGGAAGGTAAAAATCAGAAGCAAAATCCTTTTTTTTTTTTTCAAAAGACTTTTGGGAATGGACAAGGTAAGTGGAGAGAGAGATGCATATATGTGTGTGTGTGTGTGTGTGTATACACATATACAGAGAGAGAAAATAGAGGAAAATAGAATGGAAGGAAATACATAATTAATAATCACTATTGTGAAGAAATTATAGTGGGTTTATATGATAATGACTTCATTTCTCAAACATGTGAAAAACTGAGGCAATTTTATAGAAATAAAAGTCATTGCTCAAATGATAAATGATCAAAGGATTTGCACAGGCACTTTTCAGATAAAGTAATCAAAACTATAAGCTTATAAAATATGCACTAAATCACTACTGATGAGAGAAACACAAATTAAAACAAATCTGAGCTACTATCTCACACCTGTCAGATTGGCTAATACCAGAGAAAAGTAAAATGACAAATGTTGAAAAGGATTTGGGGAAATTAAAATTCTAATGTACTATCAGTTAAGTTTTAAACTGATTCAACCATTCTGGAGAGCTATTAGTATCTATGCCCAAAGGGCTATAAAACCATGCATACCCTTTGACCAAGTAATGCTACTACTAGGTCTGTATCCCAAAGAGATTAAATAAAGGAAAATGACTTATATGTACAAAAAATATTTCGAAGGAGCTCTTTTAGTGGTGTCAATGAATTGGAAATTGAGGGGATGTCCATCAATTGTGTAATGGTTGAATAAACTGTTGTATATGATTATGATGGAATACTATTGTGCTTTCCGCAATCATGAGCAGGATACTCTCAGAACAACCTGGAAAGACTTACATGAATTGACACAAAGTGAAATGAGCAGAAGACAGGAGAACATTGTCCACAGTAACAACAATATTCCATGATGATCTACTATGAATGCATTAGCTAATCTCAGCAGTACAATGATCTAAGAGAATTTTGTAGGACTTATGATGAAAGGTGCTATCCATCTCCAGAGAAAGAACTGGTAGAACATACATGTAGATCAAAGGTACTTTTTTCATTACTTTATTTTTCTTGGCTATTTTCCCCTGTATTTTCTTTCACAGAATGACTTACATGGAAATGTGTTTTGTGTGACTATACAATTGGACACATATGTCCAATTTCTTGCCTTCTCAAGGAGGGGAAAAGTGAGGGAAGGAGAAAATTTGGAACTCAAAATCTGAAGGAAAAAGAATATTAAAATTGTTTTTACATGAAATTGAGAAAAAATAAAATAAATAAGGTTAAAAAAATAAATCTAGGTGTATATCAGGATAGGGAATATAAGAGGAATGCTAAGTGGGTAGTGAGTGCATCCCCATTCACAAGGTTTCTAGCTGCCATGGTTCCATCAGTAGTGGTACACTTTCTTACAAATTCTGTCAGAAATTATTCAGCAGAGCCTAAGAGCCTAGACCAACTTGTCTCTCAAAGGCTTACTATTGTCAATGATGCCATTAAAACCCTACAAATCAAGACCAACTCTCTGGCTATAATGACTCTCCAAAATTAACTAGTACTTGACATTCTGATAGTAGCACATGGCAGAGCATGTGCTGTGATTAACCAGTTATCCTGTTCCTACATTAATGGCTCAGGTGAAATCATTAATGATGTGCATGGACTTCAACATGGGCTAGCCAAGATTCACCATATTAGCAGAGGAAACAAATGTCTTGACATCCCCAGTGGGACCCTTTTTCTTAGACAGTCTCTGTATTCATTGCGTTCTAAGGGACAGACTTCTTTGCCACTATAGTTGGATGGTTTCTAATAGTTTTATGAATCAAATCCATATCACAGTCAGCCAATATTATCATGATCCATGTTATGGATAAACCAGATTATGTTTATTGCCCTCCCCCCCTTTCTGTTTACCAATCGCAGAGTGCTACTAATTTGGATAGCTTTTCCGATCTTTCTCAGACATGAACTCTGCTCTGTATGGAATTCCTCTTAAGCCTTCTCTAGGAGGCAGACCTCCTTGCTGATGTATCTTTGCCAGATCTACCTTTTTCAATTCTTAAAGTAACACCATCAACAACACCTCCTTCTCAGCTCACACCTCCTCCAGCATTTTGTTCCCTTACATGTGTCAACTTACCAGAGCCAATTGAAGAACAAATCACCCATTCAATTTTTCCATCATATACCGTATGTGGTATTATTCTACAAGGTTACCCCTATGGTGTTGCTGCCTGCATAAATTGTGCAGAATTTTTCAAAAGGAACTATTATAAGGGATGGTTTACTGCAGGTACCAAAATGGATTTTTGTGATGTAACTTCATAGGTCACACTGCTTGCTGCTATAAAAAATGCTTTGAAATTGGCATGTGTTCTGATCAGATAATTGCAAATCTTCTCCCTTTCCCTCATGATGGGAATAGCAAGGAGATCATGATCTTTAACTTAAATATAATGAGGAAAAAGATCAGAGATATAACCAAAGATATCAAATAATCATATCCCTCACCCAAGTAATTCACTATACTCTGTGTGTGTGTGGATGTGTCTGTGTTGTTTTAATGGTCGGTAAAGATGTATACTGCTTCATCCATTTTGGAAAACAATTGTGAACTATGCCCAAAGGGTTGTAAAACCAGGCATACCCTTTGATCAAATAATACTGCTACTAGGTGTCTATCCAAAAGGGATAAAAAAAAGGAAAACAAAAAGGACCTATGTGTACAAAAATAATTATGGCAGCTTTTTTTTTAGGGGTGGCAAGGAATTTGAAATTGAGGGGATGTCCATCAATTGGGGAATGACTGACACAATTGGAGTACATGATTGTGATGCAATACTATTATGTTATAAGAATCAAAAGAACCAGCCTTTCTGGAGAGCAATCTGGATTTATTCCCAAAGGGCTATAAATACTTTCATACCCTTTGATCCAGCAATACCACTCCTAGGCTTATATCCCAAAGAGATCATAGAAATGGGAGAAAGATCCATATGTACAAAAATGTTTATAGCAGCTCTTTTTGTGGTAGCAAAGAATTGGAAATTAAGGGGGTGCCCATCAATTGGGGAATGGCTGAACAAGTTGTGGTATATGCATGTTATGGAATAGTATTGTGCTATAAGAAACAAGGAGCAGATGGTCTTCATATTTACCTGTAGAGGCTTATACAAACTGATGCTGAGTGAGAAGAGTAGAACCAGGAGAAATTTGTATACAATTACAAACACAACATATGTGTAATGACCAACTTTGATAGACTGGACTCTTCTCAGCAATGCAGTGATATAAGTCAATCCCAAAAGACGCATGATGGAGAGAAATATGTGCATCCAGAGAAAGAACTAGAAAGAACTAAGTTTATATCAAGGTGGAAGAAAAATACCTGATCTTTTTCCTTCTCTTATTTGGTTTTATGTCCTCTTTACCATTTTTCATTCCAGCTGGTACAATCCATCCTTATAACCTGACATGTATAATGTGAAAGTATTTACAGATCCTATACTTGACTATATGCCACCATGGAGGGGTGAGGATGGAGGGGGACAAAATGTGAAACTCAAGGAATTGTGGAATTAAATCCTGTAAACTAAAAGGAAACAAACAAATCAATTTAAAAAATAAATAAGATAATAAATTGAAAAATGAGAAAGGAAGAGAATGACAAAAGGAAGTGGAGAGACAAAAATTAAAATGAAAGATTTCTGTGCCCTCAAAAAAAAATGTTGAGCAGGATGTTATCAGGAAAAGCTGGAAAAACTTATACAAACTGTTCCAAAGTGAAGTGAACAAAACCAGGAAAACATTGTACATTATAACAGCAATATTGTACAGTGAACAATTGGGAATTACTTTGCTATTCTCAGCGAAAACAAGATTCAAGATAACTTTGAAGAACTTATAAAAATACTATTTTCCTCCAGAGATGGAATCCAAATGCAGATCAAATATACTATTTTTAAAAATTATTTTTCATGTTTTTTCTTCATTTTCTTTCATAACATTATTAATGTGGAAATATGCTTTGCATGGCTGTACATGTATGACTTACATCAAACTGCATACCTTCTCAATGAAGGTGGATGGGAGGCAGGGAGAAAGTTTGAAAGAGAATATTTTAAAATAAATATTAAAATTATTTTTACACATAATTGGAAAAAATAAAATAATTAAAATATACATCTGAGCAGTTTTATATAACCCCATTTTATGAATCTGAGATGGCATTTACAAGATGGCCATCAAATGCTTTCAAAATAAAAGTCATTGTCAATGAGCAGGTGGGTCACTGTAAGGGTTATGGGATTTAAAGATCTTCCATGCCCCATGGACGTGCTGACATAGCAAGAAGGGGCGGAGCAAGCGAAAGCAAAAGCGAGGGAAAGCAAAAGCTGAGCTAGTGGTCCTGTGGTGGCTGGTGGTGGTTGCGGCGGCGGCAGCAGCAGAGGCAGCGGCAGCGCGAAGCCCTTTTTGAGTTAGGACTGCTAAGGACTTTCTGCTAAGGACTCCTGCTGAGGACTGCCAGGGGCCGGAGCTGCTGGGAGCGCGCTTCCCGGATGCTGGGTGGTTGCTGTGCGTGGGGAGAGGAGGACCTTTGCCTGAGGTAGCCTGTTCTGTTTTAAAGGCTTGAAAATGTGGGTGCTTTCTACTTTATCTACCTCTGCCAATGTCATAACTACTCTGATGGCTTTCACTTTCTGGTTTTGGGACTCAGTCTTTTGGTATCTTAATAAATTTTCTAGTTTATTTCCCCATATGGCAAGCATGATGTATTTTGTGATGGATAATTATATCAGCATATTTGTAATCTCTATAGGCATTGTGAATATGGCATTGCTGATACATTTGGCGACGAGGATGGGATAACAAAATGTCAGGCCTCTATTTGGAAGCAGTGGGGCTTTAGAGGGAGAAATGGCTATTCCAGGATGGGAGGATTTGCCTTATTCCTCTCTAGCCAGAGAATGGGCTAAAAGCACAGGGCCCTGTGAAAACTGGGAACCAAGGCTAAAAGAGGGAGAACCTGGAGATTTGGAAAGATGTTTGAAAGCAATACCCATAGAACCAGGCAAAGAACTGACAGGAGTGTGCAGGAGAGGCTGGGTACTGCTAACAAGTTATTGCCTTATGTGTAAAAGTAGGGATAAGCTGCTGAAGGAAAGAGCTAGGATGGCTAGGGAGTCAGCTGGTTTGCCTGAGGATTCTTCTGTGTCACAGCACTCAGAAGAGCAAACTGGAGGAACTCATGTGGTCCAGGAGCAAGCTACTGTTCATGTAGCTAAAAGGAAGCAAAAAACTAGCAGAAGGAATGTGCATGCAGCTTTTGTACAGGCTGGGCAGAGTTGCCCTGACAGCTTCCAGGAGAATGTGTGTGAGGAGAATGGAACAAGGTTAGATGAGGAGTCTCCTAAGGTAGAAGTTCTCCCCATACGAAGAAGAAGGCAGGAGAACCACCGAGGCAAAACAGAGTCCAGGGAGATAATTGAGGATTTCACTCAACAGGAGATCACTGATATATTGAGTAGATTTACCCAAAGAATGGGGGAGTCTTTAGTTTCTTGGATAGTAAGAATCACTGATGAAGGTGCTGGAGGAATAACACTGGACAATGAGGACTGTTTAAAATTCATAAGTATCAGTCAGAATCCTTTTGTACACCAGGCTTTTAGGGATCACCATATGCAAGGAGGAAATAACAAAACTAATCTTCTAGCTTTAGCTGCAGAAGGTTGCAAAAAGCAATATCCAACTGAATCTATGTGGCCTAGGGGAGACAGACCCTGGTACTCACTTAGAGACTGTATGAGAAAACTAAAGGAGGAGGTAATGAAAACTGCTATCCTGATTGGAGATGCAAATGCATATTATGATACCCCCCTAGGAGTTCCTCATAGAAATATCATAGTGAAGACGGCTCCTCCTGCATATAAGCACCTAATTCTGACTCTTTTAATTGGAGAAATAGGGCACCCTCTTTCAGAGGTGCTGGATAAGATTTCACAAGTAAGCCATTTAGGGGAATGGGAAAAAGACAAATTGCCTGGAGAGAGAAGAGTAAACAGCCAGAGGATTCAGAGACAAAATAGACCCACAAGAAGGGAACTGTTTACTGCTCTATTAAGAGCTGGGGTGGACTTTAGAAGAATAGATGGTATTCCAACTGAAGAGCTGCATAAGCTGTACCAAGAAAAGGTACTTAGCATTAGAATGAACAGGGAAGCAGGAACCACCCCTGCAGGTATTTCTCAATCTGAATCTTTGTATCCACGTTTGCCCCACCTTCAGGGGGAATAGGAGATAGGCCAAGCCCCAGCCCAGATAAAAGAAATATGCAGAAGAGATTGCAGATCCCATATTGGTTTAACAATATATTGGAAGAATGGATCAACTACTGTGACTAGGGCACTGATTGATACTGGGGCTGAGGCCACACTTATCTATGGACACCCTGATAAGTTTAAACATGGAACTCCTATTACCATCACAGGTCTAGGAGGCACTGAAATATCAGCCAGACAGGTTAAAATAACAATGAAAATTGGGCAGTTACCTAAGAAGGAATATACTGTGGTTGTTGTACCCATTCCTGAATACATCATTGGAATAGATGTATTGAGAGGCATGACTCTGAATTTACCTGAAGGAAGATACCAATTTTCTGTGAGGAAGATAGGAATTAATACAATTTTAGTGGGAAAACTAAAAATGGACCCAATCACTTTGCCCGAAACTTCTGAAGTAATTACTCTAAAACATTATCGTGTGCCAGGTGGGCAAGATGAAATTGCCACTACTATAAAGGAATATATTGAAGCAGGAGTGTTAGTCCCTACAACCACAAGATGGAATAATCCTGTCTGGCCAGTAAGAAAATCAGATGGGACGTGGAGAATGACTGTGGATTATAGACAGTTGAATAAGGTGACTCCTTCTTTGTATGCTGCTGTTCCAGATACCATCACCTTAATAGAAAGGATCCAGAAATATGATGGGACTTGGTATGCAGTTATTGACTTGGCAAATGCCTTCTTCACCATCCCAATAGACTCTAAACAATGGGACCACTTTGCTTTCACTTGGCAGGGTAGACAATATACTTTTACTCGCTTGCCACAAGGGTACATACATAGCCCCACTATTTGTCACAGGATTGTGGCTGAACAGTTGGATGAATTAAAGCTACCTGGTGTACAGCTTACCCACTACATTGATGATATCATGATACAGGGAAAAGATGCGAAAGTAGTGGAAAGGAGTTTGACCCTTCTAATTGAGCATATGAAAAGTAAAGGGTGGGAAATTAACCCTGCAAAGGTTCAAGGATCAGCTCAGAATGTGAAGTTTTTGGGTATACAATGGAACAAGGGGCTAAGGGAGATTCTTCCTCAAACCCGACAAAAGATTCAGGATTTTCCTACCCCTACCAATAAGAAGGAGGCCCAAAAGTTCATAGGATTGTTTAGATACTGGAGGCACCACATTCCACATTTGGGACAGATTTTAAAACCTCTATATAGAGTCACACGGAAGAAATATGAATTCGATTGGGGACTTGAGCAGAGTAAAGGTGTTGAAGAAGCCAAGGCTGCCATACAATTGGCCCTAGATTTGTGGCCCATGCAAAATGGTCCAGTGGAATTGCAAGTGACTGTACAAGATGATTATGCAAACTGGAGCTTATGGCAAAAACAACAAAGCCGAAATGTACCTTTGCGATTTTGGTGTAGGAAACTCCCTTCATCTTGAGTCCAGCGTACACCTTTTGAAAAGCAGTTGTTAGCTGCATATTGGGCTTTGGTGGAGACTGAACAACTGACTGTGGGCCATGGAGTGATATTAAGACCTGGAATCCCAATTATGACCTGGGTAATGAGTACCCCAGCTTCTCACAGAATTGGACATGCCCAAGAGGCTAGTATAATCAAATGGAAGTGGTATATTCAAAATAGAGCGAAAACAGGCAAAAGCGGAGTCTCTGCTCTGCATGAATCTATAGGAAACATAGAAATTGAGAGGAATGACACACCCCCTGAGCCAAAGCAACAGTTGGTACAGTCCACTGTAAAATGGAATGAGGGATATGATGTATTAACTGAGGAACAAAAGAGACACGCATGGTTTACTGATGGGACAGAAAAATATTTGGGGAAAAAAAGACATTGGAAAGCAGTGGCCTATAACCCATGTACTAGAAGGACTTTGGAAAGTACTGGGATAGGTGCAAGTAGCCAATATGCTGAACTTATGGCAGTATATCAAGCCATAAAAATAGAACAAGGAGGACAGTGTCATATATTCACTGATTCATGGGCTGTAGCTAATGGGTTAGCTACATGGATGCCCATGTGGAAAAATGAAAATTGGGAAATTCATGGTAAACAAGTCTGGGGCAAAAAATTATGGGAAGATATCTGGAACATGTCTTTGGTCACTGACTTGTCAGTTTTTCATGTAGATGCTCACGTGGCCCCCACCACACCAGAACGTGAGTACAATGCTCATGCTGATCGACTGGCAAAGATTGCTACTGAACATATTGTCCCTACTTTGACAACAACTGATGATCCGGTATTAGCAAAATGGGTCCACCAAACAGCAGGCCATCTGGGGGTCCAGGCCACACACCAGTGGGCACAAGATCGAGGTATTAGTATCTCTCATTCACTGTTAAAACAGATAGCAGAAGAATGTCATATATGTCAATTGGAAAAGGAGCAAACTGTTCCTCGGGTAGTAACTGGAGAGATAGCAAGAGGAAAAGTCCCAGCCCAAATCTGGCAAATAGATTATACTGGTCCACTACCACTGGATAAAGGATGCAAATTTATATGTACTTGTGTTGATACCTATTCAGGTGTACTAGTAGCTTGTCCTTATAAGAATGCAACCCAGAAAAACACTTGTAAAACCCTAGATCTCATAAGTCTATATTATGGAACCCCAATGCAGATTCAAAGTGACAATGGGTCACATTTCAAAGGCAATGAAATGAAGAAGTATTGTATACTAAACAATATAGAATGGATATATCATATTCCATATTATCCAGAAGCATCTGGGTTAATTGAAAGAATGAATGGATTACTGAAAGAACAGTTGAGGAAGTTAAGTTCCAATAATTCATATCAACATTGGAAGGATAATTTGTTCATGGCTTTGCGTAATTTGAATAATAGACCATTGGGAGGGAGTACACCTCTAGCCAGAATGATGACCCCCAATCTGAAAATTAGAAAACAACAAACACACAAGATCCCAAATATTGAGTATTGGACCTTGAGGCCAGATGTCCCAGCACCGTACCCAGGACCACCTGGTTCGGTGGGGTATGATTTACATTGTTTAGAGGACTTTTGGTTGGACAGGAAAGAAGTAAGAAAAATTTCCACTGGGATATGCATAAGAATCCCTAAAAATCACTTTGGACAGATTTTACCCAAATCAGGATTAGCAGCTCAAGGAATACATGTATTGGCTGGAGTAATAGATTCTAATTATCAAGGAGAAATTGTTGTAACATTCCAGAATTTAGGTGAAGGGCCCATACAGATTCACAAGAATGATAGGATAGTTCAAGTGATTATCGTTCCTTGTAAAACAATGCCACTTGTAAAAACTGACCCTCCTTCCAAAATAACTGTCACAGGAACTGAAGGATTTGGTTCTACTGATAGAATAAAATCTGGAGCTAAAGTATGGGTAAAACGGAAGCCAGATGATGTTCCAAAGGCTGCAGAGATTATAGCATATGGGAAGGATAACACTGTAACTATTGTTTATTCTGGAGAAGATGATTACAAAATTGTACCCTTAAGTCATTTATTCTACCGTGAGTGAGGCTACAATAGTGTGGTTATTGTCTCTTTGCTTCTTCTTGATTTTTTGTTTGTTCACCTTGTTTGTTAGATTTGTTTCCACAGGCTTGGTACCCTCCATCTGTAGATGCCTGATAGCTTAAGCTGGATGTCACCCCCTGTCTGCAACTGTGATGTGTCACCCTTGGACCTGGCATCAAGCATATTAAGAACTGTCCTCTCAAATGGGACCCCTTAGGACAGGGACAGCTCTACATCCGATTTCAGCAGCAAGTAGCCATAGAAGAAGAGATCTTCACCCCTTACCACAAGATTTTGGGGCCCCATTTGTTTGGGGTGGGGGGAATGATGGGGAGCTTGTGCTCAAGCCCCACCCTAAAATATGTTATTTTGTATTTATTGTGTGCTATACTTGTTATATTTTTGTGAGATTTTGTTGACACCAGTTATTCCTACTGTATTTTTGCCAAGTAAGGGACATGAAAATCTTGGGGCCGAATGTAAGGGTTATGGGATTTAAAGATCTTCCATGCCCCATGGACGTGCTGACATAGCAGGAAGGGGCGGAGCAAGAGAAAGCGAAAGCCAGAGAAAGCGAAAGCCAAGGACGTGCTGACGTAGCAGGAAGGGGCGGAGCAAGCGAAAGTGAAAGCCAGGAAAAAGCGAAAGCGAGGGAAAGCGAAAGCCGAGCTAGCGGTCCTGTGGTGGCTGGTGGTGGTTGCCACGGCGGTGGCAGCAGCAGAGGCAGCGGCAGCGGCAGCGGCAGCGTGAAGCCCTTTTTGAGTTAGGAATGCTAAGGACTTTCTGCTAATGTCATAACTACTCTGATGGCTTTCACTTTCTGGTTTTGGGACTCAGTCTTTTGGTATCTTAATAAATTTTCTAGTTTATTTCCCCATATGGCAAACAAGATGTATTTTGTGATGGATAATTATATCAGCATATTTGTAATCTCTATAGGCATTGTGAATATGGCATTGCTGATACACATCTCTAACATAGTGCCTGGTACATAGTAGGTTCTCATTCATGTTGATTGGCTGATTAGCCACTTCTCCCTCTAAAGCCCCACTGCTTCCAAATAGAGGCCTGACATTTTGTTATCCCATCCTCGTCGCCAAATGTAAGCAGCCCAAGCCACTCATTTTGAGGAGTGATTGAATTAATTTGCTTTGTTTGTTTGTATGTTTGCCTCTGGCAGAAGTTCAGGCACTCCCAATATGATTGTCTCTGGCTGCAGCTGATTGACAGGTGTGACAATGAAAATACAAACACTAATCTAACCTCAGAGGGAATGCTCTTTGTAAAGGGAATAGGTGGCTATGTAGATGTAGTAGTGTGCTTACAATAACCCCAGGCTGAATATCTTCTCTAATTAACTTAAAATTTATTTGACAAAAACATTGTAGATACTTTTCCCTTTGAAAATTCTTTGTGGGAAGAAGCTGAGCTACATTATTAGATGGTGGAGTTACTAGATATTGTTAGGAAATAATTTACTTTCTTTTAAAAATATTATTCTTTTTCAGTTATTAATCACTCTTTTTCCTTTTATTTCCCTCCTGTATAAAAGAAAATAGGAAGAAATGAAGAAAAGAAGGAAGGAAGTGTGGGGAGAGGAGGACCTTTGCCTGAGGTAGCCTGTTCTGTTTTAAAGGCTTGAAAATGTGGGTGCTTTCTACTTTATCTACCCTGCCAATGTCATGCTGGGGATGGGAACTGCTGGGGGGGTGGGGGAGGGGAAGGGGGTAGCTGCTGGAAGCTGGGAGCTAGCTGTGTCGAGGCTGAGCAGTTACCCTGAGTGAGGAGAGGAGGATCTTTGCCTGAGGTAGCCTGTTCTGTTTTGAAGGCTTGAATATGTGGGTGTTTACTGCATTAACTATGTGTGCCAACTCTGTGGTTACTGTGATGGCTTTGACTTTCTGGTTTGGGGACTCAGTTTTTTTTTATTTTAATAAATATTCTAGCTATGGGCCCCATATAGAGAACCTGTTACATTTTGTGATTAATAACCTTATCAGCACATTTATAGTTATTGTAGGCATTGTGAATACTGCATTTTTGATACAAGTGACAAAGAGTAAATCCATTTGGCCATTTAGAAAATCAGTGACTCTAAAGTCAATTAAGCTCATACCAGCTTTGAAGTAGACCCTGAGCCAGTTGGTTGTTTATGGACCCTCAGGAGACATTCTAATCTTCAGAGAGTCCCCTAACTTCTGGTTATGAGGCTCTCAGATGCATTGTGTTTTATGGTTTTAGGAGACATCCCCTTATCTTATCATTTGTGCTCACCCTTTGAACTGCCATGACTGCTTATCACCAAGAATGCCTTCTGAGTTGTGTATCAAAGGCTCACAGTTCTAACACCTAGAATTTCTCACTCCCCCTGTTTCCTGGCTCTCCCCCTCCCCTTTCTAGGATCTGCCTAGTTACCATTTTTCTCCTTAATTCCCTGCCTCTCTTTGTATGAGAAGTATAAATACTTCACTCTTCCCCACACTCCTTCAAAAAAAAGGAGAAGACTGTCTTGCTCTCCTAGTTTGCAAAGCTCCTTCTAAGGTAATAAATGCATTTATAATCTTTGTAAATCGTAATCAGACTCTGAATCATTCCAGGCCCCTCCTTCTTGGTCCTGGGGTTTCTACCATTTTAAATAGTTCACAGAGATTTTTAATTTAACACTTTCCTAGGTGTAATGTAATGCCAAGGAAAGGCAACTTCCCAGGTTCAAAATACCAGCATAGGTGCTCTCTATTTTATTCAGTAACAAACCCAGAACAGAGAAGATCAAAACATGACATCATTCAAAATACAGTATTTACTAAGTATGATTAAATAATCTCCAAGTACTACCCCATCCCAGGACCTTCCAATCATTCAATCAATTACAAAGTCTCTGTTCTAAATACTTCTCCACCCCTAGGCTATACCTTAATTAAGTCCACCACAAAGCCCCTCTTCTCAAATGGAGATTAGTTTCCAAACATAAGTAAAATACATTCATTTGCTCAACCATAGAACACAAAAAGGTCAAAAGTTCCCCACCCCTGGATCACAATTGAATCTACCCCAGAGTTACATCAAGTTTAAACACAGCACTTAATACCCAAATGGAGGTCTTTTCTTCATCTTGACACGAGGCAAGTTCTCAGCAATCTTAGTTCCTGGGGAGACAAGGCTTAGCAAGACCATAAGATACATTGCCAGTCCCTTCATGAATTTATCCTCTGTCTGTAGAACAGTCCTAGAACCCCTGAACACATTAGCAAAGCCCTCTCCCAGGATTTCTGTAAACATAAAACAAGAAAATCCTTCTTCAGGGCTTCTGAACCAACAGAAAGGCTCCCAGACCCCTGCAACAACAGCACTGTCCTTCACCAGTGGACAGTATTCATTCTGTCTGCCGGACAGTCTCCAGACCCCTGCAACAACAGTACTGTCCCTCACCAGTGGACAGTATTCACTCTCAGTACTGTCCCTCACCAGTGGACAGTATTCACTCTCTGTCTGCAGGACAGTCTCAGGCCTTCTTAACCAAATGCCAGGTTCCAGGACTTCTTCAACAGGACAGTCTTTCACCAGTGGACAAATCTGGCAAAATAACATCAAAACAGACAGACAAAGTACCAGCAAAACAGCCATGTCTCCTCAGTCCTTGGCAGCTCAGGGGGCAGGTCTCAAAAGTCCAGGGCAATTCAAAGCGGCCACCAGCAATCTCTTAGTCTCTCTCTCTCCACGAGGTTCTGCTTCCAAAAAGAACTTCCGCCTCTCTCTTGTCTCTCCAAATCTACATCACCAGCTCCTCCCACTTCAGGACTTTCTTTTCACATCAACAAGCCCATCCCACAGGTGGGATTAACAAACTCTGGGTTTTAATACAATCAATTTGAAAACCAAGCCAATACAGGGGAATCTTTAATTGCCATTACTATCACACTAGGACATACAAAAGTGAGTCAAATCTGTTAGTTAAGTGGCCTCTTTTAGTGAGGTGATGTGAGACATTTAATTTCACAATATTAATATTGATTAAAAACTATCAAGCAGATTTTTATTACATGGTACTTTCCCAAAATGTTGCCATGTTTAAATGCTACCATGGTTCTTTACTAAGAGTGGCTTGTCCCATTCACTTAGAATGGCCCAGGAATACAAAGGGTGAAGGTGAAGGTCTTTTAAACCATGTGTAGAATAACTGAGAATCTGCCTGGGACCAGATTCCCAGTGAGTGCAAATATCTCACAACACAGATAAGGCAAATAAAGTGAAAGTTATTATCCAACAATATCTAAGGTTAACAAGATATTTGACCCTGCTCTAGTGAGACTTTCCTCCTCTGACCTCATAAAACACTTTATTCTGTACTTTTCTGATATATTTGACATACATTTTTATGCATTATATCCTCATTCAAGTCTCATAGAGCAAGAGGACTTATCTAAACTTTGTGTCCTCTATAATTGATCACGAAGCTTTGCAAATAAGAGGTGTTTTGAAAGTATTTGTTGAATTACAAAAAAAGATTTCTCTAAAGGCAACCATTTGGCAAAGTGGCTAGAATGCAGAAATCGGAGTCAGGAAAACTTCACTTCAAATGTGGTCTCAGAAGATCCTATCTGTGTAACCCTGGGCTAGTCAGTCAATTTCTGTTTGCCTCAGCTTCTTAAAATGTAGAAAGGTGATAATAACAGCACCTATACTGTGGGGTTCCTTTGAGGATTAAATGAGGTAATATTTATAAATCACTTACCAAAGTACCTGATACATAGTAGGTGCTATATAAATGCTTATTCCCTTTCTTCACCCCTCCTAAATGTTTCTAATCTTTATATGTGACTGATTGCCCAATTTGATTAATTGCCCAGCAAGGACTGAGGAGAATAACGAAGGATTGCTTCAAGTTGGTTTTGTGAATGGGAGAAATGAGTGAGCATCAAAGATAGTTACCTTTGGACAAATAAGTATTATTCAGGTGAAATCTGCCTGTACAAAAAAAAAAAATCTGGGGGCAGCTAGGTGGCACAGTGAATAGAACAACAGGCCTTGAGTTGGGAGGACCTGAGTTCAAATCTGGCCTCATACATTTAACACTTATTAGTCGTGTGACCTTGGGCAAGTCACTTAACCCCAATTGCCCTGCCTTATCCCCTCCAAAAAGCAAAAACATCAACAACAAAAACAAACAAAAATTTCTTCATACTTCAGAAAACATAAAAACTAAATATACTCACAGTAATTAGTATTAATTTTAAAGTACTGTAAATTATTCATAATCTCCATTAACCTGTGAATAAATGGCCTGTGACTTGAGAAGACCTGAAAGGCCTAGCTATCCCCACATTTTTATTCCCCAAGAACTTGCTATGTGTATGAAATTCCTTTATTTCTAAAGTAGAACATATAAACTCTGGGACATTCCTATCCTAAGTCCAACTTTCTCAGATAAATTGGATCCCTGAGTAACACTATATATCCCTCTCAGTTTCCTAAAGATTCCTCCTTAAAGTTTAGGGGAGATTCTTCTCTAAAGCCATCAGCTTTAACCCCCCCCCCCCCCCCGTATTTGCCCAAAGTAAACCAGCAGTTACAGTCACTGTCTCTTTTATATCATAAGTAGCCTCTAGTGATAATTGTTCCAGTATCATTTATCAATAATAATTATCATTACAGTCAATATAATATCAAATCAGTGGAATAAATTGCTATTATGGTTTGTATTATTATGCCTATAATAGTAAGCATTTCCATTTCTCACTGCTCTTAAACAAAGGAGGTTAGCCTAGGTTGTGTCTTTTTGGAGTTTCAAAATGTTGGGAGAACAAGCTGCCAGAGCTCTTGCATGCATATACATGAGACATTTTTCAGTAAACCAAGCCTGCTTAAGAGTGAAGTCCCAAATGGTCACTATTATCCACATGAGAAATGAATGCAAAACAACAGATAACACAATGATGATGATGATAAATTAATAATAAAGTATTGTTAGCATTTTATATGGTGCTTCTTACGTGCTAGGCACTGTGATAATCACTTTATCAAAGTTATCTTAGTTAATCCTCAGAACAGCCCTAGGAAGTAGGTATCATTATTATTCCGCTCATTTAGTGGTTGAGGAAACTGAAACAAACAATATTTAAGTGACTTGTCTAAGGTCACCCAGCTAAGAAGTGTCTGAAGTCACATTTGAACTCTTAATTTTTCTGACTCCAAGTCTAGTCACTAGACTTGGATCCACTCAATCCACTAAACTACCTATTGCCACTGGGTCAAAGGGCCATCTTTTTAGTAATATGACCAATAAATATCAATTAGGTGTGTTTATTTTCAAATTGGGTACTTATGAAGATGTAGCAAAAATCGGAGTACAAATACTCACCCCAACATCTTGGGGACATACTCTCCTCTATACAACCTAGAACCCTGGATAGAGAGAGTTCAGAATTAAGGCTATCTCTACAAAGCAATACAGGTCAGTTAGGTGGTCCAGTGGACAGAATACAAGTCCTGGAGTCAGGAAGATGCATTTCCTGAGTTCGGATCTGATCTCAGATTCTAGCAATGTCACCCTAGGCAAGTCACTTAACCCTGTTTGCCGCAATTCCTCATTTAGAAAATGAGCTGAGGAAGGAAACAACAAAGCATTCCAGTATCTTTGCCTAGAAAATACCAAATAGATCACAAAGAATCAGAAATGATTGAAAAACAAAAACTACATAGCAATTGGCCCACTAAGTTCAGTTCTGAATTCTTGGCTGTCTGGATAACGCCGGTCACTTGGGACTCGCCTCCTTACGAGAATTTTTTTTTTTTTAGTTGGCATGTAATATAGCTCCTAGACATCTGGCAGCTTGCTCTCACAACCTTTTGAATTTAAAAAAAAGTCATAGCCTAGTCTTATACTTCTTTGCCTAAGAGTTAGAAGGAATAAAACAACAAAGAAAGAAGCCAAAGCTGAAACAAGCAGTCACAGGCTATGAGGCAATGGCTCAGGTGAGGAGATAAAGACCTGACTCCTCTATCCACACCTGGAAGAATTTACCAAGCACTTGCTATTTGCAGGTGCTGTACTTAGCAATGGGAATACAAATGCAGGCAAATAAAAAATACAGCCCCTATTCTCAAGGAACTTTGTGATGGGAGTAGCTTATACATGAAAAAGAACTGAAAACCAGGAGGAGACACAGAAAGTGAAGGGACTATGTACAGTGACATCATTTTGAAATCCAGAAAGTTAAGAATAGGATGGGGAAGAGAATGAATGCAGACTATTCTGGCCTCCTTTATAACATCCAAATTCTAGGAAGAATTTAACAATGGAAGAAGTGTGGGGGTAGACTTTAAGAAGGAATTTTTCATGTTCAGCAGCTCACAGGGACCACAGGGGTGGAAGCAAATACCTCCTCCATCCAGTAACCTACATCAGTGGTCCAGAACTTGGTAATTCATGAAAGAGATGCCAGATGGCACCTGTTCCTGTACCCTGTTTTACTTCATGGATCTCTTTCCCCCATGGTGCCTAATCTCAGTCTTCTTTCAGTTACTAGGAACTGGAATGTACTGCACGTGGGACATTCCTGGTCATATTCCAGTTACATTGTCTGTAGACATCTCTGGCTTCTTCCTAAACCTATGTGGGCTGGAAGAATGATTCATTGATTGAGTTCTCTCTCTCTCTCTCTCTCTCTGTCTCTCTCTGTCTCTCTCTCTGTCTCTGTCTCTCTCTCTGTCTCTCACTCTCTCTCTCTCTCTCTCTCTCTCTGTCTCTCTCTCTCTCTCTCTCTCTCTCTCTCTCTCTCTCTCTCTCTCTCTCTCTCCCTCATTTTAAGGGCACCACTATCCTCTCAGTTCTCCAGACTCTCAATGTCAATGTATCCTCAACTCCTCACTCATATGTATTCAATATAACACATATGGTGACAAGTCTTGTTATTTCTAATCACAGCTAAAGTGATTTTCCTAAAGAATATATCAAATATAAATTCTATGTTTGACTGCTAAAGCTCATCACAACTTAGACCCTTTCTATCTTTTCAGTCTTCTTACCCTTCCAGTCATCTTATTCCACAAACACTGCAATCTAGCATTAATGGTCTCCTTGCTATTCCTCACACAGGACTTTACATGTCCCACCTGTGTGCATTTTACTAACTTTTCCCCAAATCTGAAATATTGTTCTTCCTCACCTCTAGCTCCTGTCTTCCCTAGCTCCCTTTAAGACTCAAGTCAAATCACACCCTTTGAAGGAGGTCTTTCCCAATCCACTCTCCCCAGAAGTAGCCCAGTGCCTTCTCTCTGAGATCTTGTGTGTGTGTGTGTGTGTGTGTGTGTATCTTATGGGTATATTTTTTCAGATATGTCTCCAGTTAGAATGCAAGCTATTTGAAGGCAGACTATATTTTTACCTTTCTTTATTTCCAGCACTCAGAACAGTTACTGGCCATAGTAAGTTCTTAACATATTTTGTGCAATAAACAATTGATAATAAGATCATAGATCATTAAGTGTGGAAGAATCATCTTAGATCATATAGTTTAAATCCATCATTTTAGAGATGAGGAGATTCCAAGGAAGTGAATGTTACATTTCCAAGGTCACAGAGGTAGTAAAACATTCTATCATCAGAGACAGTCCTCTATCTTCAGGAAAAAAAAAACGCTCTTATTTATTTATTTTTTTCTTACTGTCCTTATTAACAATGAGTCACAAATCTATAGAATTTATATGGAATAATTTATATCTAACAAATACATATGAAAAAGTCAAAGCTATAATCCTAATTATTAATTATATTTGGGTCAACAATTGAGTGTCTAATATGGGGTGTAAGTGGTCCTCTATAAAATTTCAATTACATTATTTAAAAAGGAAACATGAAATTTATTTGCATTTTTCAAGTCTTATTTCTAAGCAGTCATTAGTACTATTTAACAGTGGCATCTAAGAAATTTTTCTTTACCATCTTCATTTTCCACTTCATACTATTTAAGTAACAGGGAAAAATGCATTAATTTTTTTTTTAATTTGCAGCTCTATTTCTAAAAATAAAACAATATTTAACCAGACTCATATTGGTTTAATTAGATTGATGCTTATACATTCCTCTACAAATGTTCTCATGAAAATGAACAATTTTATTTTTGATAACAGAAGTCAAGTAATTAACTTTATCAGACAATTATAAAGATGCCTTTTGTATAGAGGGGGAAAAGTAGGTTGTCTTACAGTAATTAGAAAGTCTGTTCTCTACAAAGAGACTCTCATTTATGAATCTATGTAGTCTACAAAGTGAATCTTGCAAAATTTTTCTAATTAATATCATTTTGTAGTGTCTGATGAATTGAATAATTATAACATTTTTAATACCAATGTTAAGTAAACCATAAACAGGAGATTTTAGCAATAGTCTTTTGTATATATGCAGTAGGCAAGATTTAGATTTTTCTCAAAGATCTCTGATTTAACTTATATGGGAAGTCCTTCCATTGATATAAACATTCCACCTTCATGATTTAATAGATGGTCTATTAAAAGTTGTTATAACAAAAAAAATCACTCTGTGACCAACCTAGTTATGAGGCTTTGAAATTATATAGACTGTACTTCAAATGATGAGTACACACACAATCAATCATTCATCTGGTTCTCCCAATCTATTCAACTCACCAAGAATTTCTGAGTCCAATTTTCCTGGCATAACCATTGACCTCCTAGGATCATCTCCATATTCCAGAGTAACATTAGAATGGTAATTCAAAAAATGCAAAGAAAATGTATTATTTCCAGTTTTATTGATGAGATATCATATCTAAGGAAGCATGTGATCTGTAATTCACAAAGATAATTTATAAACAATTACAATTTATGATCTTAGAAGGATCAACTGACTTTTCCATGGTTACACTGCTAGTCACCAACCTATTAGAAATAGGAATTTCTAGACAAAAAGTGTAACATTCTATATGCAGTTTCATATTACTTCTTATACCTCACCATTAAAAAAACAAGAATCCATCAATAAATTGTTAAAAAAAAATAAGCAGGAACCTATCACCCCCAAAGCCTTAAACTAATAAGTAATAGAAAGATACTTTAATTTTTCAGTACTTATATACCAAGACATTTCTTTCCTTACACAAGTACAATTGGCCACCTTCACTTGGAAACAAACATTTTATTTTGATTATTTCATTAAGAAATAAAAAATTAATGCTATTAAAATTAACCTGAAGACACTTGCTAAGAAAACATTAAATTGAATAAATTGGCATTCTCTTTGTCTTGTTTAGTCATAAAGTTCAAAGTATTTCAACTCATTTTAATGAATGACATTGATAGTGATATGGAAAATGTCAGCTTGAATAACTGTTATTAAAAATGCATTATTTACTAAAGCCTAGATTTAATAAAGTTTTGAAAAATACAGATTTTGAAGAGTTGTGAAAAAGGAACTTAAATGAGTTAAATTTTCCAAAGGTCTACATAGCATTTACTAAATATAGAGCTGTCCAGTGAAAAGTTAATTTCCTTCACTTTGCATTTCATATGTGCTTTTATAAATACTTCATGTTATTTTAGAGTATAGTCAGTATTTTTACAGATTCTGCCATTTTTGAAAACATAAAGTAATCATTTAAGGATTAAAAAAAAAAAAAACAGTACCGGGGCAGCCAAGTGGCTCAGCGAGTAAGAGCACCAGCTCCAGTGTTGGGATGACCTGGGGATCAAATCCGGGCTCAGATACTTAGTACCACACTCAGAAATAACTGGCCATGTAACCTTGAGCAAGTTACTGAACTCTGATCGCTTTAAAAAAAAAACAGTACTGCACTCAATTTATTTTTGCAATATGACTACTGAAAATGTGAGTGTGATTTTTTTTGCCTTTTTGAAAGTAGGCATGAAATAAGAAAGTGAGGAAGAAGATGGAAGGGTAATGAGTAAAAGAGTAGGAGGCTTAATATTTAATAATCTTCCATGCATGAAAGGGGAGATGAAAGAGAGAGAGACAGAAGCAGAAATATAGAGACAGAGACAGAAATATACAGAGAGACACAGAGACAGAGAGGAGGAAAAGAAGAAGGAGGAATTCTTGGTGTAGAAACTCCCTTCACCTTATCACATTGCCAACTTATCTGTTAACTTAAAAGTCTTGGAGAGTTGACTATGACATTGACAGGGTAAGTGACTTGACCTGGGTTATGAAAAATGTATGAATCAGAATCAGGACACAAATCCAGTTCTTCATAACTTCAATGCTATCACCTTGTTCTATCATGGCGCCTCTCATACTATCCATATAAATGACAGAAACACTCAAGGAAAGCAAAATTGGACTAATCAGAGTTATGTTGACAGGATATTTTCTATTATATTTCTTAAGTATACATATATACATATATATATATATATATATATATACTTAAGTATATACATAAAATGGCAAATATTTCTGATCTTATACTATCCAATTCTCTTAACACTAAAAATAGTCCCAGAGTTATCTATGCATCATTAACATTTTACTCATTGATTCATTCATTCATTAATTCATCCAGCATTTCTTTAGCACCATCTAGGTTAAAGTTTCTGTGCTAGTTTTGAGGGATACAATGACAAAAATACAATAGCCCTTGATTTCAAGAAACTCAGATATAATCACTGATGGATATATGTATGTGTGTACACATATTATATATGTATAATGTACTATACACACATTATATATTACACACATATATTGGTCTTGGTGTGAAAAACCTGCTGAATTTACAGTAAAGAACTCAATTTGATTATTTTTTTAGGTTGTACATATGTGGCTAATGCAAAACAATAACACAGTAGATACATTGTAAAAGACTGATTACACTTCCCTCCCTCCCATCCCACCTCCCAC
>NW_027186304.1:13332462-13335827 GCF_028583685.1 Petaurus breviceps papuanus
TTACAAGTCACTTCAAGTAAAGGTTTGTGTAAAATGACAAATTCATATTTTGCAAGTGCCCTATCTTTTTAGATTTCAAATTTCTACATATAAAAAGAAACCACTTATTTACTTGCATTTTGGAGATAGGTACTTTCATGCACAAGAATTTTTCTTCTATACCAAAAAAGTGCAATTGTTTTCCTATCATGTCTTAATACTAATAAAACCATATTTCATTTTCCTTGACAATTCAACTTAATTTGGTTCCACAAAATATGAAATAAAGTGAAATTAAAATATTTGATTGAATTAATATTTTAATTGTGTTTTTATAAGCTTTTAAACAAATTATTTGATAAATCTGAATGGAAGGAAGTGATTTATATGTTATGTAATGTGTAAGATACTCAAGAAAATCAGGTAAGTAAAGAAAATAAAGTAGGTTTTGTAATTTATCTGAAATTTTAACATAATGAGTTTATTTTACCTGTATTACAGAAAAGATGATTTCTACAGTAGTTTAAAAGTCATGTCCATTCTGGAATTTTGCTATAATTATATCATAGCATATCATATGTTGTATTATGTTATATTATGCTATACTGTCAATTTATATATTATTTATATATTATTAGTTGATTTTCCTAAAATGCATTATGATAGTGTTGCCACCATACTCAATACAGTCCAGTGAATTTTTATTGTTTTAGTGAACAAATACAAAATACTCTGGCATTCAAAGACCTTCTTAATTTCTCCTGCCAAATACCATTAAGTCTTCATGCTCCTTACTTACATGACAGTACTATTCAGTCTCATGACACTGTCCTCTTAGGTTTTTCATGAACAAGATAGTCCATCTCAAGACTCTTGTCATTCTCTTTGGCTGTTTTCCATGATTGGAATGATTACCCTCTTCTTATCTAACCAATGAAATTCCTGGCTTCGTGTAGATGCCAAATAAAATGTTACCTACAGGAAGCCTTCCTCAAGCTTTCTAAATTCCTTCTATTAAGTATCTCCTATTTCTATTCTGTATAACTTGCTTTGTTCTTATGTTTACAGTTTTTATCTCCCTTTAGATAGATTCTAAGCTCCTTGAGGACAGGGGCTATCTTTTGTCTCTTTTTTGTATATTCAGTGCTTAGTACAGTGACTGTCGCATAGTAGTTCCTTAAAAATGTTTGTTGAATTATTATTATATGTGGAATCTAATGTTTTTATTTGACAACTTAGGAATGATAATGATCATTTCTGATAATTTTGACAGTGCTCTCCCAAAGTTATTTTTTTAATAATTGGCTTTTTCTATAGAGTAATAATATGTGAACACCACTTGTATTTATGTATTTATATATTTATTTCATAAAACAAACTTTATAGCAAAAGAGAATATGAAGAGAAAACCAAATAAATGAACCTCTGAGGTCACTGAACTACAAACACTGTACAAGATTAACATCACTAATCAATCTGCTTACAATAAGAAATTACTTTACATAACAGACTTCAAAAGTTAATGCAAACATAAGGTAAGTTTGAACTTGTCTGTAATATCAAATGTAACCTTTTTGGTTTTGTTACCAAAGGTCACCCATACCACCTTAAAGAGTTAAGAATTCTCATTTGACATGTCCAGTTTTGAAAAACTTGTGGTAGTTATTCAGTCATTTCAGTTGTGTCTTACTCTTAATGACCAGGTTTGGAATTTTCTTGGCAAAGATAGTAGAGTGGTTTGCCATTTACTTGTGTAGTTCATTTTACAGGTGAGAAAAACTGAGGCAAAAAGGCTTTTGTGACTTGCCTACAGTCACAGAAATACTAAATGTCCGAGTTCACATTTGAACTCAGGTCTTCCTGACTATAGGACTGGTACTCTATCCATTACTCCACCTAGTAAACAATAAAAATTACTCTCCTGACATTTATTTATCTTTATATGATTGTAGTTAGAGAATAATTGGAAACAGCAGCATGTCTGGGTCACCAATGTGAGAACAAGTAACTTTTCCTTTTAATAGATGAATAGATCATTAAAAATATAGTTGTCCTGACCTTTCAGCTCTTCCTAGTCAAGGCCTTAGGCAACTATAGCACCAATGCTACATTCACAGCACCTATTGCAGCTCTGAATAGGTCTGCATAATTTGGAAATGAAAAATATAACAGACTCTCCATATGTAAAATGGAAGCAAAACATTTATCCAGACACCATAAAGTCAAATCTCAACACCAGGAAACTGAATCTATAATAGCAACAAAGAAGGTAATACACATTAGCACTTCAGGAATCAACATCATCACAAAGCCTTCCCCCTGCTTGGGCCTTCCCACAAACACTCACAAACCTAGCTGCCTCCTTTCTTGTGTCCTTTCTCTCCCTACCTACTAAATACTCTAACTCTCAGTTTCCTCTGGGCTCTGCTCCACCCTCCTGCTCCACATATTTAGCAAACTTCTCCCACCACAGGCTCCATGTGATTATATTCAGTCCATTAAGAGGCAAGGGAGATCTTCAAATTCCCATTACCATTACAGAGACCAATCTGATTATACAATATCTTCTATGTTTGAATCATTTATCCTTTTCTCTTATTGTCTATCATAACTTGGTAGTAAATAACCATGGGATAATCTCATCATCTATTTTCTATGCTCCTATTCACAAACTGATGAAGTTATACAGCCGTATTGACTTGGTCCACTACAAAATTAAATATTATATATACCACTTATTCTTCACTAATTGAGCCTCTATCACTTTCTTTCCATGGCTGTTCTAAACCTTCCCTTTTCTCTTCAAGTTCTCAAACCATTAATCTCCACCTAATCCAAATATCTTTCCTACTAAATAGAACTGTCCATAGTGAACTCCCTTTTCTCATCTATTCCTCACTTCAAAATTCATCATACCAAATTATTTGCCCCATTGTTTTGATTTGTGAGGCAGAAATATTTTCAACTTTTACATTTTGGGTTGAAGTTCCTTACCTATAACATCATTACTATGTTTCCATGTTCCAAATTCTCTTTCTAATTCCAGTTCCTTCCTTACACATTGAGAAGGCAAATATGATAAAAATTTTATTTGTAAAGTGAAGAAAAACATATTTCCATTAGTCATGTTGCAAAAAGCAAGGAAAATAAAGAAAATGAAAGAAAATATTGTGATTTTATTTTTGATGATATAACTAGTAGATCAGCATTGTCTGAGGATACTCTAGAGTCTTCTCTCAGTTAATCATTTCCTATTTATCCTGTATATAGTCTGCTTTTTCTATATTCAAATTCATATTTTCTCTCTCCTTAAATCATAAACTCTTGCCAGCAGGGGCTCTCTCTCTCTCTCTCTCTCTCTCTCTCTCTCTCTCTCTCTCTCTCTC
>NW_027186304.1:13335837-13375264 GCF_028583685.1 Petaurus breviceps papuanus
CTCTCTCTCTCTCTCTCTCTCTCTCTCTCTCTCTCTCTCTCTCTCTCATCCCCAATGCTTAGCATGGTACCTGGCATATACTAGGTCCTCAATTAATGTTTATTTGTTGATTGATTGTGCACACAAGTTAAACCAACTCATACTTCTGTCACCTTTCAATGAAAAACTTTGATCTGATTCTACATTATGGTTGTGACTTCTTTCTATCTTTTGGTTTCATCCTTTTTTGTGTGAGTATCTTTATTTACTCACTGATTTTCTGTAGTAATACATTATTCATGAGTTACACCTCCACCCACATTTATTTCACTTTTTAGTAACATTTAAATTCATATTTATAATGCATCTAAAAGTTTGTAATTCTAAGTAACCTCTGCCCCTTATTTATGATCCTTTCAATGCAGCTGTGAAATCTAAGACATCCCACATGGTCTGAGAGCCATTTATATTTTCATCGTTTCATTGATTATTAAGGGTATAGAATTTATTATCTAATGGCCATCTAACTGATGATGAAGCTCTTTGTGTCACCTAAACTGGTCCTCAGTCAATATGCTCATTGTATGGCCAAGTTTCATTTAATTTATTTTGTTATTTATTTAATTTAATTTATTTATTTAAGGTCATTTACCCTTGGTAGATTCTGTCTGATTTTCAGGTCTCCTGACAAAGACTTTGAAACTCCAGTATCACTTCCATTCATGATGAGGCACTGAATTTTGTATCATTATCAGTTAATTAAATCAGCTATCATTATAGCCTATTATGGCTTAATGCTATTTAATGTTTGTTATGATTTAGATAGCATCACATCATGTGTTATTCGAGTTGAATTTCATTTTTTACAACTCATATATACAAAATAATATGGGGTAGGGTTTAATAGATGGGGAACTAGTCTTCAGAAGCAGAAAGACCCTTATTCAAGTTCTGTCTCTGTCACATGCTCTCTGTATGATTTTGGATAAGTCATTTGATGTGTAAGTGCCCTAGAAAATTCTATAAGAACATAAGGTGCTAATTAATACCTTAGTAACTTCTATAACTCTCTGAGCAAAAGGAATTCCCTTTAGCAGTGAAAGTGGCAGCTAGGTGGTACAGTAGATAAAGTGCCAGGAATTCAGCTAGGAAGATTCACTTTCCTGAGTTCAAATCTGGCCTCAGATATATAAATCCTATGTGACATTTAATGAGTCATCTAACTCATTTTTCTCAGTTTCCTCATCTGTAAAATTACCTAGAGAAGGAAATGGCAAATGCCTCCAATATCTTTGCCATGAAAGCCAAAAATGGTGTCCATAAGAGTCAGACACAACTGAAACAACTGAGCAAAAATAGCAATAGCAGAGAAATCTCATGTGTGGTCTTAAAAATAAAAATGACTATGTATTATATTTATAGTAAGTTAAGGTTCATACTATATGTCTTGAAGGAAAATGTCACTATTACACATTCATTTATTCTTAAAAAAATTCACTGAGCACCTACTTCAGATCAGTTGTGGATAATAATAATAATAAAATATATAGCCTAATTCTAATGCTTAGGACACTTCAGTTCTTGTAGACTGCAATAAAGACTCATCAATATGCTATCTTAGATTTTATGTCCTATTACTGGAATATCTGTGTTAAATCAGTGGTCAAAAAACAAACCTCATTTATGACATTATTCTAAAAGGAAAGGCAAACAACTTTATGACAATGCACTTTTTAATCTATTTCCCAATACAACATTGCTGTAAAATCAATGTCTCAGAGGTGTAAAATAAAGAAAAATGGACTTAAAGTCAGAAAAAGTGGGTTTGAGACCTGGTTCTACCACTTACATATAAACTTGCAGCCTCACGGAATATTTAAGCTGAAAAGATCCATACAATACATCAAATACAATGCAAACATGTGTAAGGAATTCTTTTCCAATACCTTTAAAAAGTTGCCACTCACATTTTTTTTTCTTGGATACTTTAGTGAGAAGTAACTGACTATAACACTTCCAATTTGGAGGCAGTTCAAATATTTAGAAGATTTTCCTTATAGTAAGTTAAATTCTGCCTCTCTTTGACTTCCATCCATCACTAATAATCTTTGGGGTTAAGCAGATCAAATCTGATCCTTCTTTCTTTTGACAGTCTTCCAAATACTTGATGAGAATTATAAAAGTCTTACCTTCTCTGGGATTAAGATCCATTCAATTTTATTAATTCAGTCTCATATTTCATAGGCTTCAGTTACCTTACCAATCTGGTCACACTTCTCTAAATATGCTGCATCTTGTCTTAGTAGTTTTGCTAACCAAAAAGAAGATACTGAGGCTATTACCTTTAATTGTGTATATTTGATAAAGCCCATGGTCTCATTTGGTATTTTACTGCCATCCATTACTCGTGAATTATATTGATCCTATCATATACAAAAAATTTCATGTAGTTTTCTCATTAACTATAATCTCACTCCATATTGAATTAAGGAAGTGTTTTTTGTTTGTTTGTTTCTTTGTATAGGAGCTGTCTCATTACATAGTGAATAGAAAAGTAGCCTGAAAACCAGAAGGATCAAGATTCAAGTCTATTTCTGATTCATTCTTGAGCTCTAGGCAACTCTCTAAAACTACACATAGTAGAGAAGTTGGATACCAAGGTAGAATTTGTTTCATCATCTAGTTGTTCTGGTATCAACAAAATCAACTGTAAGATTATTTTTCCTGTGTAGGAATTTACATTTCTAACAAACTCAATTGTATAGGATTTGCTCATATTTTCATACTCAAGAGAGAGATTTTTTTTTACTATTAACTGATATATTGCTCCAATTTGTGTCATATAAAAATAATATTTGCATTTTTTCCTTACCAAAGTCACAGATAATGCTAATTAACAAAGTACTAAGGACAGAATGATAAAGTACACTATTAGAGGCCTCTCTCCAAGTTGATATCATTGCATTATTGATTATTCCTTGGGTATAGTCATTCAAGCAGTTCTAAATCTACCTAACTTTAAATTTGAATTTTTATATCTCATGTACAAGAATAAATGAAGGACTTTGTTGAGAAGTTTTTTTTTTTGTTTTTGTTTTTCTTTTGGTTGAAATCTAGGTATACTATGTCTAAAGCTTTCCTTAAAATATAAATATTTTTTTGCAGCATCAATAAAGGAAATCAGATTGTTTGGTGCAATTGGACCTTAAGCTTTTAGTCTCAATGTTCCCTTTATAGTAGTCAAAAATCACTGTCTGAGAGCATATTCTAGAATTTTGTCAGAAGCAAAATATGTGATCACTTTCATCATATTTAGAGAAACTTTTTTTCTTCTGTTTATGGTATTTTTTGGAAAATTTATATGAGATTTGTCCTTTTTCTGGTCACTACATTCCCAATTCCCCTATGTAATACTGAGATCACTGAGCATAACTTATAAATCAATAAGACTTGGTCTTCAAGTTCTTTAAGTGCCCCCAACGGCATTTTGTCTGGGCTTCAAAACTTGAAATCATTGAGGGCAACCAGGTGACATTCTTTTAATATTTCCTTACTCATGTCTCTTTTTAATTTCCTAGTAACTATTTTTATTTTGTTCTTTTCATCAAAAGATCATTTGTCCTGGCAGTAAAAGTAGATACAAAAATGTATTGAATAGTGTTAAAGTCTAATTAATTATCTCCTTTAGTTACTAGAAGTAAGCAAATTATTATATTTATTCTATAGATTCTATCATAATTTTGTTTCATTGTATCACCAACTACTCTCTGTATACAGCATCACAAAAGGCTAAAAAATGGACTAACCTAGATTATCATCACTATTTTTTGGCCAGTACTTCATGCTATTTCATTATACAATGTCATCAAGTTGAATGATGGGAATGTGGTCCTTCTCAATTGTATCTAACGATCCTGGTCTTAAAAAGAAAGCATCTGCTAACAACATAAATTAAGTCCAAATAAAAGAATAAAGATGGTGAACATATGGAAGGAACTATAAAAATCAATATTTCTGATTTTCAGTCAAGTGCCCCTTCTCTACTGCGACTCAGGAAATCTGTCTACCTTGACTTTTTACAACAGAAGATCCATACCACAGCTTGACAAGCACACATACTTTAAAGTGCTAGTGAGTTTCCATGAATTATTGTCAATATGATCAAATACCAGGGAGCTGAGAATGTTCAAATTTAATTCACCACCAGAAAACTTTTATGAAACCCCTATTACTTAATGTGCACAATGATATTCTAGGTGCTAATGGTATTGAAAAATGTAAACATTGATTTGATTACCAAGTTGCTTACAACGTATGTAACTAAAATCCATAGATTTCAAAAAGGTAAGAAGAATGTAGACTATAATAAGCAGTAACATTCTCAGTATAGATATAAAGTCTTGAATAAAATAGGACAAGTGGTGGATGGACAACTATTGGTTGTGTGTGTCTGGCTAGGTGTTTTTGGGAAGATCTCCAAAGTGCCGAAACTAGACATTGAAGGGTCACTGAACCTTTGAATCAGCTTAAAGGGGAGGACAACACAGTGATAATACAGTGAAAAAAGGAACATGAGGAAACAGCAAAATCTAAAACAGGAAAGGCAAGGAAAATTAAACACTATACTTTATTCTTACCTGTTGCATATAACAATAAGAAAGCTTTCGTATAAAAGAGATTTGAGTGACTGGTCCCTTGAAAACATCTCAAGTGGTCTCAACAGCAATTGTTCCTTTATGCTTTTATAAGGCCATTTTCAAGTTCTCTCACCTTCCCTAGTTTCCCAGTTGTGTTAAATTTCATTTTGGGTCATGATCTCCTAAAATGTTTGTGAATTAACTTCCCCAAACAGATACTATAACAGGATGCAATCCATCAAGCAAAAATTAGAGATTTTCATTCAGATTCATTATCTTCAAATACTCTAGATCTCTATTGTAATCAATCCATGTAGTATAGATAGGTACAAATCAGTTTGTGGAAGTTCTGAATTTTTTCATCACAGGTCCTTTGGAATTGTTTTAGAACACTATAGTCAAGTCTTTCACAAATGATCATCATCATTACATTGCTGTTACTATGCACAATGATCCCCTGGTTCTTCTCACTTCACTTTGCCTCAGTTCATATAGGTCTTGCCATGCTTTGCTTTGCTTTATTTTCTGAAACCATTCCCTTTGTTATTGCTTAAAGCACAATAATACTACATAAAAATCATATGCCACAACTTGTTCAGTCATTCCTGAAGTGATGAGTATCCCCTCAATTTCCAATTCTTTGCCACCAAAAAAAAAGAGCTGCTAGAAATATTTTTGTAGCTATAGGTTATTTTTTCCTTTGATATAAACCTAGTAGTGTTATTACTAGATCAAAGGGTAACACACAGTTTTATAGCCCTTGGTCAAAGTTCCAAATTGTTTTCCAGAAGGATTGGACCAGTTCATTATTCCACAAATAGCTCATTAATATACTATTTCCCTCTTTCCTCTTCAGTATTAGTCATTTTTGATAGGTGTGAGGTGGTACCTTAGAGTTGTTTTAATTTAATTTAAAAAGAGTTGAAAACTTCCTTTGACATTCTTCTGTTTGATTTTTGTTAAATTGTAGACCTAGACAAACAAGTATTCCTTCTACCTCAGACAATGTTGATCACTCTCATGTTTTCAGAGAAGCCAGTACTGAACCCGAGAACAAAAATCTCATCATGACCCATATCCAAGAGTACTTCTTGACCTCTAATACATGAATTTTAGCCTCTGCTTTCCTAAGATCAGTTTCTTTGATCTCTCTCCCAAAAATATATTATTGATTTCCATCAGAGCAAATTATGGAACAAATATATAAGATATATGCTAAACTGCCCTCATTAATATTTTGTAAACATTTATTATGGACCTAATATGTGCCACACACACAAAGGTAGCACAGACTATGGACTGCCCAAAGAATTGAATTCAAATGGTTGCTAAGGTCAGGTCCCTTGTAAATCACTTGTTTACACAGCCAATAGTTTTAAAACTATAGAATTCAACACAGAGGTGCCAGTGAAGGGCTATACAGATAATGGTCTGGCCAACCTCCTGAGTTAAGGTTATTTTTCATTACCTAGCCAAATGAATAATTTATTATAAATCTTACCGCTTGTTCTTAAGTCAAAATAACTTTTTAAGAACTCTTCTTAACCCTAAGCCCTTTTTTATTCCTTGAAGTTTGGCTTACCTTGTTGCCACTTCATGAAGGCCTAAGAAATTTGGTCATGTTTCTGGCATACTATCTGTCACTTTGGGTAGTTAGGAAGAACTAGTGCAAAATGACAACTAAAGGTTTCTAAATACACTTTAAAGAAAGGAAACATTTGAAGCATTTACAAAACTTTTCAAGTTATATTCACCAAAATGAGAGATTTTAAATCTTTTTTATGTTATGGACACCTTTTGCTTTCTGGTAAAGTCTATAAACTCTTTCTCAAATGATTGTTTTCAAATGCATAAAATAAAATGCAAAGGATCAAAAAAGAAATCAATTATATTGAAATACAAATGTAAAAATGTTTTAAAAATAGATATCCCCCATTAAGAATTCTTGAATGATAAATCATGTCTTAATGACTTTTGGATGAAATGCTAAAAATTTGGTGACATATCTATGTATATTTACACACACATTTATGCATATATATGGATGTTACATATACATACATATTGCATGTATAAATATGCATGCATATTATATGTATATTTATACATACACATTGTATTTATATATATACATACACATACATACACACAAAGAATATGTATAAGTATATGTGATAGAGGGGCATGGTGGGGGGATAGATATGTGCTTTCTATGAGTTCTAGAATAGTTGGTCTCTGCCTCTAAGATGGCAACCAAATATATCCAGTAAAGTATATGCCTAGGTAGATGAGGCCAAGTCCTTATCTGCTCCCAAGAACTGATAAGGAGTGATAATGACATGCTAAGATACAAAAAAAGTAAGTTACTTGTAGAAAGCCACATACCTAGTGTAACAGATACAATGTGAACCCAGGTCTTCTTTACTCCAAAATCAATGGGATACCCATTATTTGAATAATTTCTTTTTGCAAGTAAAACTTGTTGACAATTTTTAAAATACATATGTCATGTGTGTGTATGTGTGTGTTTTCGCTGTACATTTGTAATGGAAATGCAAATTTAAAGATCTTCCCTGCCCCTAGGCTAAAGTGCACCTGGAGCCTGGGGTGGGAGGCTTGTTTTTCAGTAGATACTTCTTGATTGGCCAGTGAGTCAATAAGGTTGTTACATTCTCTGAGCCAGGAGAAGGGTATATAAACCCTGATGTGTAGCTTTGTTTTGGGGCTCACTTTGAGAAGTGTTCTGTGATTTGATCAGATGAAACTCTGGAAAGCCGTTGTCCAGAGCCCCCCGGCTTTGAAACTCAGATGTTGTTTGGTATGGATGTAATGGTTGGACAGTTTGGAAATCTGTCTACTTGATCTGTTTCTGTCTTGATACTTCTGCCTGTATACTTTGAAGTTTGGGGTGCTGACCTTTTTCCCCTGAACGAGGTAAAGGATATATGTCTGACTGATTAAAGTAAGCTTGTTAACCCATTTTGAGTTGCTTTCCTTTATCAAAGCAGATCCAAGAACCTGTGGTGGCAGCGACCCTGAGGACCCTTGGGGTGCTTGCTGTGACAACATTATATATTAGAACAAAAAGCTTCCAGAGTTTTCGTGGTTCTGTTCTCAAAAGTATTTCAATCTTCCATTAACATTCCTTGGAATTTTTCATACACCTAGAGCAATCTTTCTCCTTCCATCAATCAGTTCATTTCCCTTTAGTGATATGAAACCTTAGATAAAATTTCACTGCTTCCAGGAAGCTTTTAACAATGAAATTAATGAAAAATAGCTGACATCTTTAAAAAACAAAAAAACTTAAAATATTGAAAAACTTTTTGTATTCTTGATCCTCCCAAGTGCCCTGTGAGGTTGGTATGATCTTCCTCATGTAATTTTTAAATTATTTTTGTCTTTATTAATTTGTTTATTTTAGTTTACAAGATTCAGTTTCACAATCCCTTGAGTTTTATATTTTCTCCTCCTCCCTCTGCCTTACCCCACCCCCGCCAAGGCGGCATGCAATCAAGTATAAGATCTGCAAATACTTTTATATTTGACATTAGGTTATAAAGAAGGATTGTAACAGATGGAATGACCAATGGGAAAAAGGAAATAAAACCAAAAAAGAAAAAGAAAGAGAGCAGGTAGTTTGCTTCAATCTGCATTTAAAATTTGTTCTTTCTACTTCTTTCTCTGAATGTAGACATCCTCTCTCCATCATGAGTCTTTTGGAGCTGTCTTATAACTCTGCATTGCTGAGAAGAGTCCAGCCTATCAAAGTTGGCCTTTACACATAGGTTGTGTCTGTAACTGTGTACAAATATCTCCTGGTTCTGCTCTTCTCATTCAGCATCAGTTCATATGAGCTTCTCCAGGTAAATATAAAGTCCATCTGCTCCTCATTTCTTATAGCACAATAGTATTCCATTACATTCATATACCACAAATTGTTTAGCCATTCCCCAATTGATGGACATACCCTTATTTTCCAATACTTTGCCACAACAAAAAAGAGTTGCTATAAATATTTTTTGTATATATGGGTCTTCCTTCCACTTCTATGATCTCTTTGTGATACAACCCTAGAAGTGGTATGGCTGGGTCAAAGAGTATGAAATTATTTATAGCCCTTTGGGCATAGTTCCAGATTGCTCTCCAGAATGGTTGAATCAGTTCACAAGTCCACCAACAATGAATTATGTTCCAATTTTTCCACATCCTCTCCAGCATTTATCATTCACCCATTTTGTCATCTTAGCCAATCTGACCAGTGAGATGTGGTGCCTCAGAGTTGTTTTGATTTGTAATTCTCTAATCAATAGTGATTTAGAGCATTTTTTCATTTGCTTATAGACATCTTTAATCTCTTCCTATGAAAACTGCCTATTCATATCCTTTGACCATTTATCAGTTGGGGAATTACTTTTATTCTTATACATTTGACTCAGTTCTCTGTATATTTTAGAAAGGAGGCCTTTATCAGAGACAGTGGTTGTAAAATTTCTTTCAAAGTTTTCCACTTCCCTCCTAATCTTGGTTACATTGGCTTTGTACAGAAACTTTTCAATTTAATGTAATCAAAATTATCCATTTTGCATTTTATAATGCTCTCTAATTCTTTTTTTGTCATAAAGTCTTCACCTATCCATAAATATGACAGGTATAGTATTCCTTGCTTTCCCAGACTGCTTACAGTATCAGACTTTATACCTAGATCATGCACCCATTTAGACTTGATTTTGGTATACAGAGTTAGATATTGGTCTATGCCCAATTTCTGCCATACTGTATTCCAGTTTTCCCAGCAATGTTTGTCAAACAGTGAGTTCTTATCCCAAAAACTAGGGTCTTTGTGTTTATCAAACAGTAGATTACTATGGTCATTGATTGCTGAATCTTGTGTAACCAATCTATTCCATTGATCCACTACTCTATTCCTCAGCCAGTACCAAGTGGTTTTGATGACTGCTCCTTTAAAATACAGTTTAAAATCTAGTATGGCTAGGCCACCTTCCCTAGAATTTCTTTTCATTAATTACCTTGATATACTGGACCTTTTGTTCTTCCAAATGCCCAATTCATTGACCTCCATTTTCTCTAATTTTTTTCATGTATACACTCAGGGATATAAAACTTCCCCTAAGAATTGCCTTTGCTGCATCCCACATGTTTTGGTATGTTGTCTCATTATTGTCATTCTCTTGAATGAAGTTACTGATTGTTTCTATAATTTCTTGTTTAACCTACTCATTCTTTAGGATTAAATTATTTAGTTTCCAATTAGTTTTTAGTCTATCTTTCCATGACCCTTTATTACATATGATTTGTATTGCATCATGTTCTGAGGATGATAAATTTAATTCTTCTGCCTTTCTGCACTGAATTGTGAGGTTGTTATGCCCTAGAACATGGTAAATTTTAGTGTATGTGCCATGTACCACTGAGAAGAGGGTATATTCCTTTTTATCCCCATTCCGTTTTCTCCAGAGATCTATCATATCTAGCCTGTCTAAAATTGTATTTACCTCCTTAACTTCTTTCATTTTTTTTATTTTGAGTTTGGATTTATCAAGTTCAGAGAGGTGGAGATTGAGGTCCCCCAAGAGTATAGTTTTGCTATCTATTTCTTCCTCTAATTCCCTTAATTTCTTCACTAGGAATTTGTATGCTATACCAGTTGGTGCATATATATTAAGTAATGATATGGCTTCATTCTCGATGGTGCCTTTTAGCAGGATATAGTTTCCTTCCTTATCTCTTTTAATTAGATCTTTGTTTTTGTTTGCTTTATCTGAGGTAAGGATTGCTACCCCTGCTGTTTTTAAAATTTTATTTGAAGAATAATATATTCTACTCCAGCCATTTACCTTTACGCTATGGGTATCCCCTTATTTCAAATGTGTTTCTTGTAGACAGCATATTATAGGATTATGGTTTTTAATCCATTCTGCTGTCTGCCTACGTTTTATGGAAGAGTTCATCCCATTCACATTCACAGTCATGATAACTCTCTGTGTCTCTCTATCCTATTGCCTCCCCTGTTTATGTTTTGTTTCTTCCTTCTCCCTTCCCCTACTTAAGCGTTTTTCCTTTTACCACTGCCTCCCTCATTATTCCCTCCCTGTGATCCCCCCCCTTATCTACCCTTCTGCCTTACTACTATATCCTTCCCTTCTCCCCCCCCTCACCCCAACCTTCTTATTCCCCCCTTATCCCTCCTACTTCCTATAGGGCACAATGGATTTTTATGCTTATCAGAGTATGTTTTTCCCTCTTTGACCCCAAAACAATGAGAGTAAATTTTATCCAGTGTTCATCTCCCTCTCTCCTTTCCCTCTATTATAATGAGTTTTTGTGTTTTTTCACATTAGAATCTTAAACTTAAATGATTATGTTGATCCCTCTTTGAACGAGAACCCATGAGAATGAAGTTGATATGATGTTCATTTCCCTCCCTCCTTCCCCTCTACTATAGTATGTTTTTATACCTCTTAGTGTGGCATAATTTACCTTTTTCTGCCTCATCCTTTCCTTTTCTCCCATTACAGTCTCTTTCAACCCCTTAATAAGGTTTTTTTTTTTATCATCAGATTAATTCATTTATACCCACGCCCTCTATGTATATCCATTTTGAAGGTTGCAATAATGATATAAATTTCAGTATTGACAGGTATCAATTTCTTTTATGAGGATGTAAACAGTTTGCTCTCATTGAATACCAAGTTATGTGCAGGTGCATATGTGTGTGTGTGTTTGTGTGTGTGTTTTCCTCGTTTATCTTTTTATGTATTTCTTGAGTCTTGTAATTAAAGATCAAATTTTCCACTGAGCTTTGGCCTTTTCATCAGGAAAGTCTGGATGTCACTTATTTCATTAAATGACCACCTACATGCCTGAAACATTATGCTGTTTTGCCAGGTAGTTGATGCTTGGTTGCAGTCCTAGCTCTTTTGACTTTATGAAATATCAAATTCCTATCCCTCTGATTTTTTAATATAGAAGCTGCTAGATCCTGTGTAATCCTGACTGTAGTTCTATGTTATTTGAATTGTTTCTTTCTGGCTGCTTGTAGGATTTTCTCCTTGACCTTGTAATTCTGGAATTTGGCTACTATAATTCTTCAAGTTTACAATTTGGGATCTGTTTCAGGAGGAGTCCGGTGAATTCTTTCTATTACTATTTTACCCTGTAACTCTAGGACTTTAGGACAGTTTTCTTTGACAAAATCTTCGAGGATATTGTCCAGCCTAATTTTTTCATCATGGCTTTCCAGTAGACCAATTAATTCTTAGATTTATCTCCCCTGGATCTGTTCTCTAGGTCAGTTGTTTTTTCCAGTGAGATATTTTATACTTTCTTCTAATTTTTCAATCTTCATGTTTTGGTTGACTGACTCTTGATGCATCATAGAGTTCTTAGGTTCTATTTGACTGATTCTAATTTTTAGTGAATTATTTTCTTTGGTTAGTTTGTGAAGTTCCTTTTCTAGAGATGTATTTTCTTCAGTTAGATTTTGAACCTCCTGTCTCAGTTCACAAATTTTATTTTTTAAGGATTTGTTTTCTTCAGTAAGATTTTTTTTCCAATTTGGTCACTGTGGATTTAAATTTATCTTCTGCCTCTCTAACTTGGTTTTAAAATCTTTCTTGAGCTCCTCTAAGATGGCTTTTTGGGCTTGAGACCAGTTTTTATTTCCTTCTGTGGTCTTAGGTGTGAGTATAGAGTCCATGTTATCCTCTGTATTTGGTTGTTCTTGCTTGCTATGGTGAGCTAAGATTGATTTTCTTGCTTTTCCCTTCTCAGTTTCCTTCTTTCCATTGTGATTTCCTGTTTCCTCATTTCTCAGGCTGGGAGCAAAGATCCTGGTTGTTGACTTTGTGTGCTGTAGCCTCGGGGTGTCTAGACTAAGGCCAAGGCCAGAATTCTCAGTGTTTCCCCTGAGTTATCCTGAGGCTCACAGAGTAATCTGTGGGGGAGGGGTGGTCTGGCCACTTCAGATTTCTGCTCTATGCCCCTGAGCTACAGCTCAGGTAGGCTCAGCAGCTGGTGGCCATCAGAGCTAGTGTCTGCATATTTTCCTGGTGATGCTAAGGCCCACCTGGGCTTGTGTTGTTAGGGTTTTCTGGCTCCACCACTGTGGGCTTTGGGAGCTCCTGCTGGTCAGTTGAGGTGGGGCTTGTTGGGACCCCTCCAACCCTTTACTTCAGACCCTTTCTCAGTGACTCCTAAGCCAGAGGCCATTTCCACTATTTCAAGATTTTATTCTGCGTGGGATATTTATCTCTGGGTTTTCTGTGGGGGGGAAATCAGAGCAGCTAGGGTTTATTCTGCCATCTTGGCTCCTGGAAGATCAGGTATGTGATTTTTAAACATCCAGGCTGTGGGCTGGTGGCCCCAGGAGAAGCTGCTGTCACTGCAGCAGGCCCTGAGCTTTCTCTTACCCAGCTCCAACTGATCTTCTGTCCTGTGGTGAGATGGATGGGAATCTCCCTTGGGGTGGGTGAGTCTGCTGACTGGGGCTCCTTCTCACTCTGCTGTAGTCTGCTCTCTGGTCCACACTGGTGCTGCCTCTATGTGCTCCATGCTCCCCCTGCTCAGACCAACATGGGCACTTTCCTGGGCTGGGAATCTGTCATGCTCTGTCTCCCAATGGATTATGACACTCTATACTCTGTTCAGATTCACTTTTTAAAATTTAGTAACTGGATTCATGAAGGAGCTTAGAAAACTTACTGCATCTGTTCTGCCATCTTGGCGCCACCCCCTATTCTTGATTTTATAACTAAGGAAACTGTGACTCTAAGAGATGAAATGGTTTGCTGGGTTCTTAGCTAGTAAGTCTCAGAGGTAGGAATTAAAGCCAAGTTCTAGGAAGGACTACATCCTGAACTCATGCTAGCCATGACACTATATACCACTGCTTTGCAATTCTTTCAAAATTTTCTGATAACATCCCAATGGAATCAGAAAAACTAGGTTTTGGCTATAGCCAGAGCTAAAGCTGGCATTTGGCAATGGAGACAGCAGCCTAGAATACAATATTCAGAGGGTATAATAAATGAATCTTTTTACAAATATCCATTTTTTTCATGCTACAAAGTTCTCTTTCCATTGCAAGTTGGAATTTTTAGTTGTCCAGTTTCATGAATTTCAATGAAGGTGTAAAGCCTCTGATAGACAGTAGTACACAGGGGATATAATTTTCAAAACTTGCCTCTAGCACATAAATGTCTAGACCTGTCTCCAGTTTTGCTGTGCCACTCATTGGCTGTGTGACTTTGGACAAGTCACTTCATCTCTTTGGGTTTGATAACTTAACTTGAAAAACACAGAGTTGGACTTCATATCAAAGATCCTTCCAGTATTCTATGTCCATAAGATATTAAGACTGTTATAAGCACCACAATCACCCTCATCATTTAGTTTAAGTATTTAAGTGGATTTATTTTCAAAAATATATAGGAGCAGTAAATATTTTACAAGTAATTGGAGCATTTCTTTCTTAGGATTTTTCCACAAAAATGAAAGGCTTTGAAAGACATCTTTATAAAAACCTCTATATTCTTCATTTCCTATAATAAATTAAGATAAAAAATGAAAATAGCATATGAAATGGAGAACATCATAAAAGTTTATTTTAATAGATATTTATTAGAAATATTAGAGGAAGTGTGACATAGTAGATGAAAGACTGTCCTTACAGTCAGGAAGACCAGGGTCATTGAATGCTTCTCACATCCTGCCTTTTTGACCTTCCTAAATCACTTAAATTCTCAGTGCTTTGGACAACTCTTTCAAGGTCATATTTGCATCAGTGAAGAGACTTTCTATATTGGGATTTCTATAATGAGATTCTACATAGAATGATGAAATCACATCTAAACCATTGATTTGGGGGGAAAGATTCTGTCTCACTTGAGTACTTATTTCTTCAGTTTGAGTCTCAGGTTTTTTTTCCCACTTTTTCCACATAGGGAATAATGAAACAGAGTCAGGGAAATTCTCTCTAGACTTTTTATCAATGGCTTGGGTTGTTTATCATATCTGAAGATGACATAAAGCTGGTAGTGATAGCTGAAATAAACCTCAACTGGCTAAAATAATGAATTGAGTCCTATCTGGGCTTCAAAATATTAGCAAGGCATGTATAGCCTGAAGGAAACATCAATAGACAATATTTAATGTGAAAAATACATGGGGGTTAAACATGCTAATACTTATAAAGAGTCAAAATTGTTGCATTTTTTAATAGACACAGCATCTAGAATAGAGTAGGTTATGATCTTGCTGCATTCTAGCCCTTTGAGACACCCTCTAAGGTTATGTGTGGAATAGTTCTTGGCACTAAAAGGGTATTTGCAGGTGGGAACATTTTCCAAGATTTGAGGACCAGGATGATGAGATTTAAATTCATGGTATTAGAGAATCAGTCAAAAGAACTAAGGATTTATCATAGAGAAAATTTGGGGAGATATGATAGATTATTTCTCTGTTTCTCTTTGTGTCTGTCTTTCAATCTCTCTCAGAATGAGATTAGAAAGCATTCTAAGTTATAGGCTTTTCTGTTGTGTTCAAATATAGATAGAAATGAAGTTAAAGAACAAAATGTCCACATAACTGACCTTGAAATATTGCTTTAAAAAATATGGTTGGTTTCCACCCCTAAATCCTTTGTTTTGTATAACTAATGGTCAGAAAACAAAAATAAACAATCCAAAAACAACTTGGGAAATATTAATGTTCTTGAACTATTAAATATTAAGGGACTTTATAAGCCTAGTCTTTTATTTATTCTGTGTGACTTGCATATATATAAAATACAAAATATTTTACTTTATTTCTCATGAACTTAGTTTCCTTAAATTCTCCCTCTTTAGCTCTATGACCATCAACTTTATTAAGAATCTATGAAATAACATGTTAGAAAGTATCAACCAAGGAACAGATTTCCATTTTAAAAAGTGTCTTGATGCCTGGATACATTTAAATAAGAAATTAAAAGGGCAAATGCAAGTGTAGATTTGGTTTGCATCCTACTATCATGTTTTACAAAAACCACGCATTTTTGAACCTAAGGTTTTTAACCTCCTGTGTACTTAGAATACCCAATTTACTTGCTTCAGATGATCTTGAACAGAGGCTAGGCTCATGCAGTGACAGTGACTCAGATAAATACACAGTTCACAACTGCACTGCCTTATAAGCCATCAAAGCAATTTCAAAATCAATTTGATATTTGACAGGGAGCCAATGCAGTTCCCTTAGGATGGTAGTGACATGCTGAGGCCACTTAGTGTGAATAAAATTCTGACGGGAGCATTTTACACAAGTTGGAACCTCTGCAACATTTTTTTTTCCCCTCAGAAGGTTATAAAAACAGGCATTACAATAATCTAACCTAGAGGTTAAAGCAGCACTAGCTATTTTTTAGTGTCAGCAAGGGAGCAGTCAGGGGTGGATTTTTTTTTTTTTAAGGATGGTGATCAAATTAAGTTCCTTTCAGAGATCTAAAATGATGTTAGAAAGATACAGCTCAATTATAAGTTAGCTGCCAAATGTTTAGCATGGGTGTAATGGGCACTATCATTAGCTTCAGCAAGGCAGGAAGCCTCAGGAAATAACAGAGACCAACCCAGAGATTCCATTTTCACCATTCTGACATCACCTTTGTGTCATTTAATATATAGAGACCAGCAATACTAAATATATTGTAGTACATCATACAGAACTTTGTGATACCCAAAAACCCTCTTAAGAGTAGATAATAACGTTAACTTGTATCCTTTCTAGTTATTTTCATCAGTAATAATATTAACAATTTTCATGTCAGTTCATGAGGGTGCCACTGATATCTTCCAGACTATAGACCTCTGTGGAGGAAGGAATATGGCCTGTGAGTAGTACGTAGACTGATGAATGCTGGTGGGCTGGAATTGGTATGAAGTATTGGGTTCTCTGCAAATCCTAACTGGTAGGTACCCCACAAAATCCAAAGACAACTGAAACCTTTCAGACAATCAGCTTCAGGAGGGGAAGTTATATATTTGTAACAAGTATAGGTTCTTTCAGGCAGGCAATCTGATTATGGGATGCCATGCCAGATGTTCCGATAACCATTCTTTCCCCATATTAGCAGTGACATTCCCCAGGGGAAATAAACCTGTGAAACTTTGGAGACTTTTCTTTTTACAACCCTTCTCCTCTTCCACTCACCCCCCCCCCCTTTACCCAATGGTGGCACTGTCCTGTTGTCCCTGAAGATACTAAGCAGGTATCTTGTCACTTTGAATTTCCTGTAATACTCCCTCTCCTCACAATCAGGAAAACTGGACCTAATACCATTTTTTCCCTCTTCTGGTACCAAAACTGGATTATTCCACCTTGTCTTAGGCTCACTTTGTGATCTGTGCTTTTATAGCCATTTCTTAGGCCAGAGGTGAGGGCGTGACCTCGACAAGATTTAAACATGGGTCCAATTGCTGCTCTACAAGGATCTTCTTCCTGTTCCCACCACTCCCAGCTTTGGCACTGTGAGGGCTTAATTTGTAGTCGTCACAGTGATGAGGACTTAATTTGTAGCTGTTGGTCATAGCTGTACTTTGAAAGCCATGCATCTGCAGAGGCCTTTCCATGGGAGGGCCCTCTTTCTTTCCTGGACCTTCACTCCTTGTCATCCCTTCCTCTTTTCCTTTTTTTTTTACCCAGTACCTGGAGGCAGGTGTAGAGGGTGAAAGCAATGTTGTTCTAGGAAATAGCTAGGCGCTGTCTTTTCTCCTCTCCTCTTTCTTCTCTTCAAAATGCCAACTCATTCTTCGCCACCTCACCCACCGCGAGAGGAAGGCGGGGCGGTGCGGGGCGGTGCGGGGCGGTGTGCTCAGAGGAGGCTCGCCGCCTGCCCGTGCCGCCGCTCCACGAAAGTTCGCGAAGCCCAGGAGTCGCCCTCACCACCCAGCCGCAGCCGTCGCCGGTCCCCTGGGGCCGTCATGGCAACCAGAGCGAACGCCACGCCGCTGGATTTCCCAAACAAGAAGTGGAAGAGGAGCCGATGGAGCAGAGGACTGTGATACCTGGCATGTAGAGGGTCAGCTCCTCCCTCCCCCCCCTCCCAAATCACCAGGGAGCAAGAAAGGGCCTATATAGTGCAACTGCAGATTGAAAAGCTGACTCGCAAACTGCGCACAGGAGACCCCGGCATCCCCCCTAACCCTGAAGACAGGTCCCCTTCCCCCGAGCCCGTTTACAATAGCGAGGGGAAGAGACTCAACACGAGGGAGTTCTGGACGCGGAAGACGCTGGAGGAAGAAAGACACAACCTCACCTCTGAGATGATGGGGCTCAACCCTGACTTCAAAACACTTGCAGATTACAAACCTGCAGCAACCCGGGTAAGCGACAAGGTGATGGTGCCACAGGATTACTATCCAGAAATCAACTTTGTGGGACTTCAACGCCTTGAAGAATATTGAGGAGTGCAATGCCAAGATTATGATGAGGGGGAAAAGCTCAGTGAAGGAAGGCAAGGCTGGACGCAAGGATGGGCAGATGCTGCCAGGGGAAGACGAGCCCTTCCATGCACTGGTTACTGCCAACACCACGGAGAATGTCAGAAAGGCAATAGAGCAGATCCAGAACATTCTGAAATAGGGCATTGAAACTCCAAATGTCCAGAACGACCTGCGGAAAATGCGGCTTCGGGAGTTACCCCGCTTGAATGTGGGAGCCTCCTGGAGTATGACAACAGGATTTTAAGACCGTGGCAGAGCTCAGAGACCCGAAGCATCACAAGTACTACTGTTTGCACCAAATGTGGAGGGGCTGGTTCAGATTGCAAATTCCAAAGGCCTGGTGACCCACAGTCAGCCCGAGACAAAGCCCGCATGGATAAGGAATACCTGCCTCTCACGGCAGAGTTGGTGAAGCTCCTGTCCCAGCTTCTGCTGGCTCTGCCTCTGGGCCTGCTGACACACCCCTGGCCAGCACGCTTTGACCTGCTGCCCTCGCCAACAACCCACCCCTGCCGTCTCTCACGTACACTACCCAGAGCCGCCCACCATGGATGAACTCAGAATCCTCAGAGAATCGTCCATACCATGGGACACAGGGCGGAGGAACTGGCGGGCCTGGCGGGGGACCTCACAACTTTCCCCATCCACTGCCCAGCCTGACAGGTGGGCATGGCGGAAAAGCTATGCAACACAACCTTAATGCCCCCCCGCCCCATGCAGCCACCACCACCATCGGTGAACCAGGGGCCCCACCCACCCGGCCACCATGGCCCTGCTCCTATGGATCAGTACCTGGGAAGTACGCCTGTGGGCTCTTGGGTGTATCACCTACATCAAGGAAAAGGTAAGATGCCGCTTCCGTCAATGGGCAAGATGCGCCACCGCGTCACCATGATGAGGGAGTGGCGGGAATGCCACCCTTCTGGATGCCTCCACCACATAACTAGACTTTTTTTTTGAGGAGAAAAAATTGTGTGTATGTGTTATACATACATACATACATACATACATACATATATAATTGGTCTCGTTAAAACACAGGCCGAACTTCACTATATGGAGCCAGACATTGGGGCACACGCGTGTCGTGTGTGTGTGCACGCCCAGGGCTGGGCTGTGCCAGGAAGCCTGTCCTGGGTGACTGAGAACTCCCTTGGGAAGCGTTAGTAGGGGCGCCAGCTTGGGCTTTCCTGGAGCCCCGTAGCATCGAGTCTCTTTTTTGTCTTGTCTCTCCTCACTCAACTCTCCTTGCCCTCCTCAAATGGGACCACCAGGATCCGTCCCAGCAGGGGTGACTTTCCGCGCCCACTGGTGACCCTTCCAGGGAAACAGTCTCCGCAGCGCCCGGGTGGACGGAATGGTTCGGCAAAGCAGCCTGACTAACTTTTGTGGAGGGAATCGGGACACGCTAGCTCTAGAGGGTGAATTTATTATTATTATTTTCCTTCCTTTTCCTTTGTATTTCCTTTCCTCAGACTCTGTCCAAGTATATGCTGCCCCGGTCTTCCGCTGCAATTACCCCCCCCCCCCCTTCCTTCTTCCCAGGCCTAGATTTTTGGCTTTCTGTCGTGAGGGGAGCAAATGGAGATTTCGCCCATGGCGGCCTGGGTGGAAAGGGCATCAGGGGCCCAGTGGCAGGCTCCTTTCTTCTTGGCTTGTGGGGATTTGAGAGAGCCTGAGTGTCCAGCCCTGGTGAGGGAAGTGGCAGGGCTTCTGTCCCCTGTCTGCCCTTTGATCCTATTTGATCCTCCTGCTGACAGAATGTCTTTAATTTTTTTTAGTCCCAAATGTTCGAATGTTTTGTGGTGGGGGGAAGAGGCCCCCTCAGCTTCCTCTCTCCCCCCCTTCCCTCTTCATGGAGTGATTATGTGGACAATGATGTGTAAAGCGCTCCCTCCTCCTCACTGCTTTCTCCGAAGAAATTTCTTTTGGCCTATTATTTGGTGTACAATAAAACACTGCATTAAAAGGGGGATGTTCCATTTAGTAAAACAGAAAAAAAAATGCCAACTCATAAACTGGAATTTGAGGAATGTGAGTTTGTTGAAGTGAATAAATTTTTTTCAGTCTTGGTATATTAAAAAAAGGTTTTATATATATACATATATAAATTTTAATTAACATTCTTACTAATGTCAACTGAGATATTGGAAAAAAAAAGAGATGCATACTTAACTGGACAATTTTCCCCCTCTCATAGAATATGTCCAGTCTGTCTTAAAGTAGAAAAGTGATCCCCCTTATGTTGGTGAGGTCCTTTGGATGTGCCTGCTTTTAGATTACACAGTACCAAGTCCCAGAATAGAACCTCCTCCCTGTCTGCCAGATACAATAGAAATATGTTATGCTGTCATTTAAAACATTTAAATATACTGTCTTTCCATTCTGATGTTACATCATTTCCCTTCTCTTGGCTTTGCATTCTAGCCAAACTAACCTATTATTATATCACCTTCTCTTCTCATCTTGCCCTGTTCTTCAATTGAAGATCCAATACTCTTTCCTTTAAACCAAGCTATGCTTTGTTCACATTGCTCCATCAACCTTGGTAAAGACTCTCTTTTATTCCATATTCACCTGTCAAAATTCCTTCCTTCCAGGCTAATCTCAAATTTCTTCCTGACAAGCCTTCTTATGTCCTTTCCTCTTTCCTCCCTTCTCCTGAAGTTGATGGTGAAAGTTATTTCCTCTCAGTTTGTTATAGAATTTTCTCATATTTTTCACTCCTCAGTAATTGGAGCCCACTGCCTCTTGAAATTGTTTGTATGTGCTGTGTACATGCAGAAGTTCTTCAAGAGTAGGAATAGTTGTATTTTTGTCTCCATGACTTCAGTGCCTGTACTATTTATTTAGCTTTTTTTTTTGGAGGGGGGAGGGTAGGGCAGTTGGGGTTAAGTGACTTGCCCAAGGTCACATGGCTAGTAAGTGTTAATTGTCTGAGGTTGGATTTGAACTCAGGTCCTCCTGACTCCAGGCCTGGCTCTCAATTCTCTGTGCCACCTAGCTGCCCTGATAACCTATACTTAAAAAAACAAATCTTAATAAATATTTTTTTCAATTACATGTAAAGCAATTTTAATATTCTTTTTTCCCAAAATTTTGAGTTCCAAATTCTCTCCTTCCCTTTCCATGTAGGTCATTCTGTGAAAGAAAACAAAGACAAAAAAAAAAAAACCCAAGAAAAATAAAATAAAGAAAAAATATCTTGGATCTGCATTCAAGCTCTAGCAGTTCTTTGTCTGGAGATTGATAGTACCTTTTATCATATGTCCTATAGAATTTTCTTAGATCATTGTATTTCTGAGAAGAGTGAAGTTATTCAGAGCAGATCATCATACGATAGTGCTCTTACTGTGTACAATGTTTTTGTGGTTCTACTCATTTCATTTTGCATTAGTTCACGTAGTTCTTTCCATGTTGTTGTTATTTTTGCTTTTTTTGGAGGTGGGGAGGTAGGGCAATTGGGGTTAAGTGACTTGCCCAAGGTTGAATGGCTAGTTTTTGTGTATGTGTTAAGTGTCTGAGGTCTGAACTCAGGTCCTCCTGACTCCAGGGTGGGTGCTCTCTGCTACCTAGCTGCCTCTCCATGTTATTTTCTAAGATTATCCTGCTCATAATCTCTAAAAGCACAATAGTATTCCATCACAATCATATGTGAAAACTTGTTCAGTCATTCCCCAACTGATGGACATCCCCTCTATTTCTAATCCTTTGCCACCCTTAATTATTTTTTTTGCTATAAGCCCTTTTCCTCTTTATTTTTTATCTTTCTGTGATAAAGATATAGTAGTGGTATTGCTTGGTCAAAGGGTATGCCTGGTTTTACAGCTCTTTGACCATAATTCAAAATTTCTCTCCAGAATGTTTGAATCAGTAGTTTCACCAAATAATATGTTCATGTTTTAATTTTCCCATATCCCCTCCAACATTTGTTATTTTCCTTTGCTTTCATATAAGCTAATCTGATACGTGTGAAGTAGTAGCTCAGAGTTGTTTTAATTTGTATTTCTCTTATGAATAGTGATTAGGACATTTTTAATTTAACTATAGACAGATTTGATTATTTTGTCTGAAAATTTTCCTATTCATATCCTTTTACCATTTATCAACTGAGAAATGGCTCTTATTTCTATAAATTTTCTTCACTTTTCTATATGTTTGAGAAATGTAATCTTTATCATAGAAATTGTAATTTTTTCACTGTAATGATCACCGACTATGTATTTCTCTCCATCATATTTCTCCCATGTTTATCCTTCTCTCTCTCTCTCTCTCTCTCTCTCTCTCTCTCTCTCTCTCTCTCTCCCTCTCTCTCTCTCTCCTCCTTTTACCTTACCATTTTCAAAAGTGTTTTGCTACCCTCAAACTGCCCTCTCTTCTATCAGCTCTCCACCCCCTCCTTTCTTATTCTCTTTCCTTCCTACTTTATGTATGGTAATGGAGATTTCCACAGCCAATTGAATGTGTGTAATGTTCCCTCTTTAATGCAATTCTGATGAGAGTAGGGTTTATGTGTTCCCCTCCCCATTTTCCCCTCCACTATAAAATCTCTTTCAGGACTCTTTTATGTCCGATGATTTATTCCACTCTACCTCTCCCTTTCCCCTTCTCCCAGTGCCTTCTTTCTTATCTCATAATTTTATTTTTTTTTTTAGATCGTCATGCCATAACAGTCAACTTACACCTCTGCTTCCTGTCTATGTACACTCATTCTAACTGCCCTAATAATTAAAAGAAAATAGGAGTTATAAATAGAATTTTCCCATGTCAGAATATGAACAGTTTATCATCAGATCTCTTATGATTTCTCTTTCCTCTTTATCTTTTTATGCTTCTTTCTGGGGATCTCTTTCAGGAGGTGATCAGCGGATTCTTTCCATTTCTATTTTATCCTCTTGTTCTAGGAAAATAAAGGCATTTTTGATAATTTCTTGAAAGACGATGTCCTGGCTTTTTTCTTGATCATGAATTTCAGGTAGTCCAGTAATTTTTAAATTATTTCTCCTGGATCTGTTTTCCAGGTCAACTGTTTTTCTAGTGATTTATTTCATATTTGCTTCCATTTTTAATTATTTTTATTTTGTTTGATTGTTTCTTTATGTCTCTTGAAGTCGTTAACTTCCACTTGCTCAATTCTAGTGTTTATGGAATTATTTTCTTCACTCAGTTTGTGTACCTCCTTTTTCCATTTGACTAATTTTACTTTATAAGGAGTTATTTTTTTTCTTTGGATTTTTGTGCCTCTTTTGCCATTTGACCTTTCCCTATTCTGTTGTAAGCTGTTATTTTCTTCAGTATTTTTGGTGCCTCTTTTCCCAAACTGCTGACTCTTTTTTTTATTATTTTCTTGCATCACTCACATTTCTCTTCCCAGTTTTTCCTCTACCTCTCTTCTTTGATTTTTAAATGACTTTTTGAAGTCTTCAATGGTCTGAAACCAATTATAAATATATATATATATATATATATATTTAGGGACTTTGGTTGCAGGAATTTTTATTTTGTTGTCTTCTTTTGAGTGTGTTTTGATCTTCCTTATCCATAGCAATACTACTACTAGGTCTATATCCCACAGAAATCATAAAAAATTTGAAAAGACCCACATGTACATCCATCTTTATAGCAGTTCTTTTTGCTGTGGCAAAAAAGTGGAAATTGAGGGGCTGTGTATCAGTTGGGGAATGGTTGAATAAGTTGTTGTATGATTGTGATGGGATACTATTGCTCTATAAGAACTGATGAGCAGGCTGACTTCAGAAAAATGTGGAAATAAACATGGATTTATGCTGAGTGAAGTGAGCAGAACCAGGAGAACATTTTACACATCAACAGCAACATTGTGTGATGATCAACTTTGGTAGACTTAGCTATTCTTGCAGTACAATCATCTAACATAAACACTCATGATGGAAAATGCTATCCATATCCAGAGAAATAAGTATGGAGCCTGAATGCAAATCAAAGCATACTATTTTCTCTTTTTTGTTTTCTCTTTCTTGTGTTCTTTTTCCCATCCGTTCTGATTCTTCTTTCACAACATGACTAATGTGGAAATATGTTTAATATGATTATACATGTATAGACTATACATCCTTACCACTTGGGGGAGGTATTTGGGGAGAGGAGTGAGGAAGAAAATATTTTGTAACTCAAAATCTTATAAAAGTGAATGTTGAAGACTATCTACAGGTAATTGGAAAAATAAAATGCTATTTAGTGGGGAAAAGAAGCAATTCTGGCATCATCTTTTTTTTATGCAGCATTCTTGCCCCTAACAGCCAGTTTTCTACCCCCCAAATTGTACCACATTTAACTACTTTGTCCATATATGCATTTATTAACTTCTTCTTTCTAATATTTATGTATATGTGTTTGCATGTATGTATATATATGTTATATATGTATACATTTGTTATTTCCCACATTATAATGTGAGCTCTTTGTGAGGAAGGATTATTTCCTTCTTTATACTTGTAGATCTAGCATCCCCACAGAATACGGGGCACATAGTCAGTACTGAAATGATTTACTAAGTTATTGATTATTATCCCACTTTTATAATCTAATTGAACTGAGGCTCAGAAATATTAAACATGTTTACTAGTTATATATCCAGCAAAAGTCTAAACCAGAACCACTGGAATCACTGGGAATTGGGTTGGTATCAAAGTCAACACAGTACACTTTATTTGACCTCTCAGTAAACCAGGGTGTTTGTTCTGTGCTCTAAACTCCAAGCAATACTGGGAAAATAGGTAAGCAAATCTAGGGATAAGATCTGTAAGACCAAGTTTATAGTTTTAAAGAAAATAAAATATGTTTTTAAATAGCTACAAAATCTAGTGCCAATAGTTATCAAGGGAAAAAGGGAGTGAATTAATGATGAAGTGTTAGCTTTTACTATTAATTTCCCTTCCAGAAAGACCAATACCATCATTTGAACTTTGTTGATTTATTAATGCTTTTTCCATCCTACTCATTTCATAGTCTAACATCTTCTTTAGGGTAAATATACTGCTTGAGAGATGTTGCTACTGTACAGCATGGAACAAGCCAGCTGAATTTTTCTTTAATACTTTTCTGCTCAGCTATGCTTTAATAAATTCAAATGGAGATAGCATTCTTAGACAAAGTAAATCAAATATCAATGTTTAAAAAATTATACAAATTAGGCTACTCAATTAAACATTTATTAAATGCTCCAATGTGCAAACAACTCTTCTAGTTTCTAGGGATTAAAGGATACATAAGTCACAGACCCTGTTCTTAAGATTCTTACAGTCTAATAATTAGGGGGAAGTTTGTATACACAAATATTAAAATATTTCAAATGAAATCATCGTAATACAAAGATAAAAACCTGAGCTATTTGCTCAGCTCTTTGTTACTGAAATGTCCTTAGCTTGGCTGCTTTTTCCCTTAATAAAATCTGATATTCTGCCTTTGTGTATATTTAGAGAATTTCGTGGACTGATATATTAGGAACTATTTTGGGGACTGTGTATATAAATATCACTGAAGTCTCAAGAAGATGAGCATCACCTTTTATCCCATATACCTTGCAAATGTTGGAAATGACCATGGCTTCTTGAAGTCTGTGTGAAAGGAAAACCAGATCTAGTAGTATCTTCCATGATGACAAGACTTCAAATAGAATCCTGAAAACAGATCCCCCCTTTCTCTCTCTCTCTCTGAATATGTGTATACACAATAGATATATGCATGTGTGTATATGCATGCACACACACATACCATATATGAATATACATATACAAATATACCTGTGTGTATATATACACACAAGTAAATAGCATACATATATATGTCTGTCTTTATCTATACATATAGATACACACATATACATATATGTATATATGTCCCTCCAAGCTTTATGCAAATTTGCTAATTATTTTATTTATACTTTTTTAAAATTAGTGATAAAAATGACATCTCTACAGGAAGACATCTATTCATTAACCAGTAGTCTTTGGGTTGGTATTGCAAGTCAAATAGTTCAAACCTATTTAACTTTACTATCATATCATTACAGTTTGTCTACATGGATACCATAAGAGCTTTTGTCAAATACCTTATATATCTAGATATCCAGTGTCCATGGCAATTTCCTGTTCTTCTAATTTAGAAAACTTGTCAAAAAGTTTAATGACTTTGATCTGGCATGGAAGTCACCATGATATCAAGATTATTCCTTTTGCATCTTATTGATCAGTCCTGTCTTTCTAAGTGGTTAAAATCATCCCTCTAATAAAGTATTTTAGAGTTCTAACAGACATTGATTTCAAAGTGGTTGACCTACATTTTGAAATATCAACCTGCTTAGCTCCTTGGAAAACTGGGAGCCCATCATCCTTACATTCCTGATCTATATCTTCTATTCATGATAATTCCTCGGTTTTATGGCAGAGATTTCTAATATATATATATATATATATATGAAATATATACATGTGTGTGTGAAATTCTTTGGGAATAATCCCAGATTGCTCTCCGAAAGAGCTGGATCAGTTCAAAGGTCTATGAACAGGAAATGTGTCTCTTTTTTTTTCACATACCTCCTGAGCTGTTGTTGCTTTCCCCTTGAATCACTTTACCTAATATGATAGGTGTAAATGATATATCAAGGTTGTTTCAATTTTCATTTCTCTAATATTAATGATTTAGAGTATTTTATAGCCTATCGATTGTTGTAATTTCTTATTGGAACTGCAATTCTGTCAGCATCCTGGGATTTAGTTTCTACAAGGTAGGTGACATGATTATTGTTCACCTATACCTGACTTTCCTATTAGAAAGTCAAGCCAAAAATTCCATTTTTCTCATCTCTTAATTATTCAAACACCTTTCTCATTCAATCCTAGCCAAGACGATTATTTATTCCTCAGGGAGGAGTAAGCTGTACATCCAGGAATGTGCTGCAGCTAGATCAGATAGGTATCTCCAATTTCTTTGAACCACTATAAACTTCCAGTTATCTGATAGGGGATGGGTTCAGTTGTTCTCTACTGAAGTTTTAACTAGGGACAGTCCCAGAGTTGTGTTGTTCATACAGGAACCATACTTAGGAGTTTGCATAGCTCAAAACAGTAAGATTTCTTACTTTAGATAAGACAACTTTGGAGTATTAATAGTAATGACTTGTAAGAGCTAATATTTGCATAGCACTTACTATGTGCCAAGTGCTGAACTAAGTGTTCTATAATTATTTTATTTGGTTTTCACAACAACTCTAGGTGTTAAATGATATTATTATTCCGTTGGCTGATGAGAAAGTGCAAGCAGAATGGTTAAATAATTTTCCCAGGGTCATACAGCTACCAATTGTCTGAGGCTGGAATTGGGTTTAGGTGCTCCTGACTCTGGGAAGCTAGGTATCAGAGTAGACAGAGCACTGACTGAATGTGGAATCAGGAAGACTTATCTGTCTGACCTTAGACACTTACCACCTGTGTGACCCTAGACAAGCCAATTTACTCTCTTTGACTCAGTTTTTCATCTGCAAAATGAACTGGAAAATGATATGGCAATCCATCTTGTCAAGAAAACCCCAAACAATCATGAGAAGTCAGACACAATGGAAAAACAAGTGAAAAACTTCTTGACTCTCAACCTGCAATTCTACCTACTGTGCCACCTAAATGAAAGCTTGAAGGTTCCCAACCTGAGTCACTTGTGAAGTCTTTGAATACAACAACACTTAATAAGCAAAGAAGGCAATAGCAGGACTCAAGAGAATATAAAACAAGATCATGAAAAGTCAAGATATTCCCTCTAGAAGTGAACAAAGCTCGACTTTTCAAAAAGTCTCAATTGAGCAGTGAGGCTGGAAGAATAAGTAAATCAAAAAAATCATCTCAATATATTAGAACCATCATAGTGACTGGGAGGACCAAGGCATAAACTGAGAAAAAGATACCTTTTTCAAAATATTTGCAAACACAGCCACAAAGTAAAACATAGTTTAGACACAAGTTCAACTAACATTCTTGTGAGAAATAAAGCAAGAGTTTACTTCTTTTAGTTTAAAATGATTTTATAAGTGAAATGCAAATGCTACAATAAAGAATTGTAAAAGAAATAAGAACTAGGGATGAAAGATGCAGAAGGGGAATTAAAAATTAGCATGAGAGATACATAAGCAATAAGAATTTTTAAAAATAGAATAGAAATAACAAAAATTAATTGAAATGGCATTAAAAGTCAATAGATTTATAAATAGAACCAAATATAAGGTATGTCATTGTAAAAAATACTGACTTAGAAAACAGATCTAGGAGGGATAATTTAAGAATCATTGTAGTACCTGGAACCCATGATTTAAAAAAAAATGCAATCATTCTCTTTTAGGAAATCATGAAAGAAAACTATCCAGATTTCTTGTAATCGTAGGCCAAAGAGAAAATCTAATGAAGTATACCAATAATCTCCTGAATAAAACCCAACAAAGAAAATTCCAAAAAAGTATCATAGTCCAATTCTTGAGTTGTTAGGCCAAAATTAGGATGACAGAGTTTTAGCAGCTACCATTATCAAGGACAAAAGACAAAGGGTAACAATTAAAAAAAATAGTTTTTTTTTTTTTTTTAAGCAATCGGGGCTAAGTAACTTGCTCAAGGTTACATGGCCAGTTATTTCTGGGTGTGGTGCTGAGTATCGGAGCCCAAATTTGATCCCCAGGTCATCCCGACACTGGAGCCAGTGCTCTTACTCGATGAGCCACCTGACCACCCCTAAGCAACTGGGGTTAAGTAACTTGCTCAAGGTTACATGGCCAGGTGTTTCTGGGTCTGTGCTAAGTGGCCAGATGTTTCTGGGTGGGTGCTAAGTGTCTGAGCCCGGGATTCGATCTCCAGGTCATCCCAACACTGGAGCTGGTGCTCTTACTCGCTGTGCTACCTGGCCGCCTGCCCCCCAGAATTGTTTTAATTAAATAGGTGACTTTAAAGAAATACTGATATAAAAGTCCAGTGCTGAGTACACTTTTTTTTAAAAACATAAATAAGACAGTGTTCAATAGAAACCAAATAGGTAACATAGAAGGAAATATTTGGGAAAGACTAATTAAGAGTGAAATCTTTACATAATAATTGGTGGAAATGATTCAGTTATCCCCTCAGAATTCAGATAACAATAGGAATCAGATGGGGATTTGACTGAGACAGAGGGCCTAAAAGTGCTTTTGGTATGCTTTCTTTATCTCAAAAGAATGAAAGAAATGAAAGGAAAAGAGAATATATAACAGGAAAGGGATAGAAGAAAGATGGGAGAAATAATTTCACATAAACATGACAAAAATATATTCTGACTGTGAGAGATACATATAAGACTACATAAACAAGGAGAATATAAGAGTCAGCAACATTTGAACAGTTGAAACATCTTTATTGAATTGAATTCAGTTGAAAAAAGTTTCACCCGTAGAATATAGAAGATTAACCTGCAGATGTTATGAAAACAAAGAAACAAATATCTGTAGATTTTAGTGGTCAGTGAGTTCAATATAATTTATTAGTGTGATGTATCCACCAAAATGCTTACTTCATCAGATAAAATCTCGAATATTATATTTGGATTTGGAAATCATAGCTTGGGAAGGATATCTATTATCTGCATATGATCAAAAGCAGCCAACCAGGATGGTGAAACACTTTAAAACTGTGTTATTTGAGGATTAATTGAAGTAACTGGGTATATTTTCCTGAAAAAAAAAAAAAGAAACGGAAGGGGGATACACTAGCTATTTTCAGTTTTGTTAGGGCTTATATATTAAGGAGGTTATTACATTCATTTTTTTACATTCATATATTTTTACATACATTCATTACAAGGTATTTGATGGAGAAAGAAGAAATAGAAGCAAGCAATGAGCAGAAGATTCAGAAATAAATTTAGGCTTGATGTGAAACAAACAGGAAAAAAAGCAATTAACAACAATTGAAGCTGTTCAAAGGTAAAATGGATTGCTACAGGTAGTGTTCTTCTCCTTGGAAACATTCAGTAAGGATAGGAATGACCACTTGTCTGATATGTGATTTTCGGTATCCTTGATATTTATGTGTGGTCTAGATGGTAGTTGAAATTCTTTCTCACCCTTACATTCTCTAATTCTTTGGACTGAACAGAAGAAATGCTTCTACATTTACATTTAAAAATGCTGACACCAAAACCTTATTTTTCTGTCTGTGAATCTGTGGATCCATTCTCTACAGTATCATTACAATTTCTTTACTTAGGAAAAGACTTGATCTTCAATCAGAAGATGAAGTGACATCTTTCAACACATTTAAAAGCAACTACATCATTCAGTGACTTTAAGATCTGCTATGTAATAGAAACAGAGCAGAATATTCTTTATATTGCTAACTAGTCTCATAGTAAATGTTCCCCAGACTCTCTAAGTAGCTTCTACTTGTACAGTTTTCCTGTGATAAAAGTCTGTATTTTAACTACTGATCATATAAAATGACAAATTGAGCCTTCAGAGGCTTCATATTCCTTCACTGAAAGGAAGGATAAATTGGGTAGGTTCTCATATTTTTGTATCTTTCTTTGGTGAGTTTGGGGATAGGGGAAGTTGGAAAATATGACTCGGGTTGGCATTTCCAGTTAACAGATTTCATTCATTCTACTCATTTTATTTACCTTTCGTAAAATATATCATATTTCATTTCTGCCTGTGAGAACAATTTTATTTCAATTTACTTCTCCTTTTCCTTGGCAGTAATTTCATGAGGTCTGCTTTACTTTCAGTTGTAGGTCAAATTTATTCTACCTTCTCCTAATAGCATACATTTCTCACCTGAGCACAGTTAAAATTTTTCCTAGCTTCCTTCTATGATGAAAAAAAGCCCAGGACAATCCCTTTTTCCAGTTCCGCCCTCTCCCTCCCACCCCACATATTATTACTACCTGGTACTGTAGCTATTTAGATGATTTTTATGACCATTACCTGAAGGAATTGAAGTTCATATGATAAAATATTTCATTGTGGCTTGATGGGTATTCTGCATTTTCACTGTAGGGCCTCTTTCCTAGTCCTCATCACTCTAGGAAAATGTGCTCATTGGAAAACTCAAAAGTATTATGATCAGTTATGAGAAATGTGCAATAGTCTTTATTATTAGATGGGATGTTCTTAAAAAATAATGGTGCCATCATCTAATCATGATGTAAAAAAATTAGCATGCCACTTTAAAATAATTTAGTCATAAAGCTTCAAGTAGTAAGATGCTATGCAGGAACAAATTATTTGTTGCTAAAATAGTCCAAAACATTTTTTTTTGCCAATGGAAAATTGGTTTGCCATATGATTTGTGCATGCCTTCCTTCTAAGCATTATGAGGACACTAGTATTGAATATTTTATAAATAGAAGTCATATACCCAAATAGGAGTTTTTGAACATTGAACTGCTAGATCCTTAGGTTGCTTTAAAAAATGATTATAACTACTCTTTACAGCCTCACCAACAGTATTTGCCATTTTGCTAAACTGGACTATGTGAACTTTAAAGGATGTATGTTTTATATAAATGTATTCCAAAATAATTTATTTCTTTAGTACTATATTTCACCACATAATCATTGCAGGTTTTATGCCAAATTATTTTTCAAAAAAAGTGGGTTGCAATCATGAGAAACTTTCAAAAATTTGTTGCTGGTATTGCTTAAAAATTATTTATTGCTTAACTATCTTTGGTGCAAGATTAGGATGCACAGAATACTTATGAATGTATGTGCGTGTGCACTGAGAATTCTAGACGTAAAACTCATAAGGCACAAGAGATAAATGTGTATTCATATGCCACTGGTGAATACATCGCTGCTCTGTTCACCTTTTAAGCAGCATGATGCACAGCATCATTATTATGTGACAATTAAACAATGAAAGGTTATTTTTTTGGACTGGAAATATCAGGGTGCGACAATTATGTGGTGAAATATATTAATCTTATACATTTTGTTTTATGCGTTAAAAATATTATTTTTAGAATGGGTTTAGTGGCCTTACCCCCCAAACCCCACCCCCACACACAACATTGGTACATAGAATTTCAGGAGAGTAAGTTCAGATAGCTAGGGAAGACATGCAGTTGCTGCAGTGGAAGATATTACATACTTGGGGAAACAAGGATAGCTTAAGAGCCACATCTTAGCAACCTTTATAATATTTTAAATGCATTCTCTTAAGCTCTCTGCTAAACTGCTACTTTGATGTCTTTTTATGGCAGTAAAGTGAACCTGTTAAGATAAGATTTATATAGCACTTGAGGTTGGTAAAAGGCTCCATAAATATTATCTTATTAGAGTTTCAAAATAATCCACTAAGGTAGGTACTATGTGTAACATATTTCCACTCAACAGAGAAGCAAATGAAAACTTAGAGCCATTTGTTCATGGTCACCAAGATAGTATCTGTGAGGTTTCAAAACCAAGTTTTCCCAAAATTGAAAAACTCTTAACTTCAGTAAACTGTAGAAGAAGAAAATAGATAGATTTTAAGGGGTCCATTGACCTGCATAGGAGGAAATATTACATATTTATTTCTGTTAACAGGTTAACTTTACTGAATTTTAAAGTTTCTATCAATTATTTATTTTTCTTGTTTAATATTTTATTTTTCCACTTACATATACAAAATAATTTTTACATTCTTTTTTCACATATTGTTTTCCAAATTCTCTCCCTCACCACTTTCACCCCTCACTGAGAAGGAAAGCAGTTTGACTTAGGTTATATACATGTATAGTTTTGCTAAAACATTTCCATGTAAATTATTTGGAGAAAGAAAACAAACAAAAAAAACTAAGAAAATAAAGAAAGTAAAGAAAAGGTATCTTTGATCTGTATTCAGGTTTCTCTGGAAATGGGAAGCCTTTTTCATCTTAAGTTCTAAAGAATTGCATTTGTATTCCTGAGAATAGCTAAGATATTCATATTAATTCATCATACAATATTGCTGTTACTGTGCACAATATTCCTCTGGTTTTGTTCATTTTACTGTGCATCAGTTCATATCTTTCCGTGTTTTTCTAAGAGCATTCTGTTCATTTCTTAAAGTACAATAATATTCCACTGCAATCCTATACAACAACTTGTTTAACCATTCTCCAATTGATGGATATCCCCTCAGTTTCCAGTTCTTTGCCACCACTAAAAGAGTTGCTCTAAATGTTTTGTACATATAGGTTCTTTTCCTGTTTTTTTTTTTTTAACTCCTTGGGATACAGATCTAGTAGTGCTATTACTTGGTGAAAGGTTATGCCTGGTTTTATAGTCCTTTGGACATAATTCCAAACTGATTTCCAGAATCATTGAATCAGTATTCAATGTAACCAATAATACATTAGAGTTTTAATTTTCCCACATCCCCTGCCACATCTGTCATTTTCCTGTTCTGTCATATAAGCCAATTTGATAGGTATGAGATAGTAGCTCAGAGTTGTCTTAGTTTGCATTTCTTTCATCAGTAGTGATTTAAAATATTTTTATATGACTGTAGATAGCTTTGATTACTTTGTCTGGAAACTGCCAGTTCATATCCTTTAACCATTTATCAGTTGAGGAATGGCTTTTATTTCTATTAATTTGACTCCATTTTCTATGTTTGAAAAATGATGTCCTCATCAGAGAAACTTACTGTAATTTTTTTCATAGCAATGATTACCAACTGTGTATTTCCCTCCATCCTATTCTCCCCCTGTATTAACTTCTCTCTCTCTCTCTCCCCCCCTCCCCATTTACTCTGTTCATTCTCAAAAAATATTTTTGCTACCTACAAACTGCCCTTACTACTATCAGTTTGCTCCTTTTCTTCCTACTTTTCCACATGGTAAAATAGACTTCTACACCCTACTACGTGTGTGTATATTATTCCCTCTTTGAGCCAATTTTGATGAGAGTAAGGTTCATGTGTTCCCCTCCCCACATACCCCCCCCCACTGTAAAATCTCTTTCAGGTCTCTTTTTTGTCAGATAAATTATCCAATTCTATGTCTTCCTTTCTCCTTCTCCCAGTGCATCCTTTTTTCTCTCCCTTAATTTTATTTTTTAGATAACCATACTATCACATTCAACTCACAACTCTGCCTTCTATGTTTACTCTTCCTAACTGCCCTAATAATTAGAAAGTTTTAAGGAATTATAAATATAAACAATTTATAGTCATTGAGTCCCTTATAATTTCTCTTTCCTGTTTATCTTTTTCTACTTCTCTTTTTAAAATGCTTTATTAATTTCTGATTTACATCATTCATTTCCGCCAGATTTTGAGTTACAAATTTTCTCCCCATTTTCCCCCTAACCACCGCCCCAAAATAGCATTCCCACAGGACATCCCCTCCTCCAATCTGCTCTCTCCCATTTTTTCTCCCATACCCCTTTCGACTTTTCCAGTGGATCTCTATGCCCCAGTGCCTGTATATCTTATTTACCAATTACATATAAAATAGTATTAATAATTGTATATATATATATATATATTTGAATATTTGATTTTAAAACTTTGAATTCCAGATTCATTCCCTTCCTCCCTTGTTACTCACCCTTACTAGGGGGACAAGCAGTTCAGTATAGGTTGTACATGTGTGGCTAATGCAAAACAGTAGCATAGTAGATATATTGTAAAAGACTGACTATATTTCCCTCCCTCCTATCCCACCTCCCACTTGTTCTATTCTCTACTTTGATCCCTTCCCTTTTCAAAAGTGGGTGCTTCCAACTTCCCTCCCCCCCCAGCCTGCCCTCCCTTCCATCATCCCCCAATCCACTTCAGCTTTCTTCCATTTTTATAGTAATAGTAGTAAAGCAGTTAAAAGGTTGCTAAAAATCATACATATTTCAAAGATTTTACACTGATAAGGGTGACTCTAAACCACGAATTTGGGTTGGTTCAACATAAGGATGCCTATGAGTATAATATACCATATTGAAATATGAATAACAAGAACTGTATAATTTCATGAATAGAAGCCATCAAGATGTAGACAGCAATTAACATAGTGGCTGACATGGAGAAAATACTTAATGACCTTAATTATTTTATTTCATCAATCATATCATATCATATCATAATCATATCATATCATATTGATGTCATATAAGTGAAACTACCAAAGGATTATTTTTAGAACTAAAATATTTAATGAAATCCATATGAAAGAACAAATGGTAAAGAATATAAAGGTTAATGATGATAAAAATGAGATTGAACAGTTTCTATCATCAGTATAATATCTCAAGACATGTTGAAAAAACCAAACTATTTGAGTGCATACAGGTGGGGAATCAATGGGTGATTGTCTTGGTCATCTTCCTTAAGTGAGATTTTGACTTCTGATAGTAGCATCAAGATGACAGAGTAGAGAAAACACTCATCCATGCTTCTCTAGTATTTCTGCCAAACAACTTTAAAATAACACCTCAAATAAAATTCCGGGGTGAAAGAACCAACAAAAAAGAAAGCATAAGACATTCTACCAGCCTGAAACAATTTAGGAAGTCAGCAAAAGAGAGATCTGTAACATGGTGGTGGAAGGCTGGTCCTGAGCTAAAATGGATAAACACCAGTAATGAGACTAGATGGTAACAATAGAAGTAGCAGCGCTTTGACAGCTCTCAAGCCAGAGATGGTAAAGAGACTTGGCAACTTTTCAGAAAGCAACTAAAAGGGACCCTTGTGATAGCACTGGATATGTGACCAGATGCTATTTGGGTAAATCCATTTCCTACACCCACTTCTGGCTTATAGTTCAAGTGTTAATAGGGGCACTTCCATGGAAGAGGGAGTGGGAACCGTGGGGAACAGTATCACTTTTGGTCATAAGGGATCAGGGATTCTCATGGACAGTATGACCTCTGGTCCCAAGGAAACAAGGACATGAAGGAACATTATCGTATCTAGTCCAAAGGGATTAGGGGCAGTAAGGAGATCAAGGACCTTTCCTGGCCTGGGATCAGAGTGTAGATCAGGATTGCAATAACCACACCTTTCCATATCTTAGGCCACCTTGAAACACTGAAAATTTCTAAACCTTCAGAAATGACTCTCAAAATAGCAGTATGAAAAAAAAGAATCTTGACACCACTTGCATCCCCACAGTATAGAGAACAGTTTAAGCTTCACATAAAGTTCAGAATGAAGAAATAGGGTAGAGAAATGAGCAAACAATAACAGAAACAGAGAACATGACCATAAAAAGGCACTATATTTATAGGGAAGTGCAAAACACAACCGCAGCAGCAAGTAATGATGTCAAAATAGCTACAAGGAAACCTAAAAGAAAAAATGTCAATTGATTACAGGCCCAATAAAAAATCCTGGAAGAGCTAAAAAAAATAACTCAAATAAATGTATTAAAAGAAAAAATCCCTAAAGAAATAAGAGCAAAGAAAGAAAATTATGATAAGATAATTAACAGCTTGGTAAAAGAAGCACAAACAATACTTAAAAAAAAATAATGGCAGAAAGAAATCAATTAAATAGCCTGCAGTCATAGTCAGAATCATACAAGATTTATCAGATACTGTGTTAAAAGTGCAGATGACTTGGAATATGATACTCGGGTAGGTAAAATAGCTGTGATTTCAACCAATAGTAACATATCCAGCAAAATAGTATAATCCATTAGGGAAAAAAATGGATAGTTAATGAAATAGAGGATTTTCAAATAATTCTGATGAAAAGACCAGAGCTGAGTAAAAATTTTAACTTTTTTTTTTTAAGCAATTGGGGTTAAGTAACTTGCTCAAGGTTACCCGGCCAGGTGTTTCTGGGTGGGTGCTAAGTGTCTCAGCCCGGATTTGATCCCAGGTCATCCCGACTCTGGGGCCAGTGCTCTTGCTCACTGTGCTACCTGGCCGCCCCCCAAATGAAGCTTTTTTTTTTTTTAAGCAGTCGGGGTTAAGGAACTTGCTCAAGGTTACATGGCCAGGTATTTCTGGGTATGGAAATTTTAACTTTCATATAAAAGATTGAGGAGAAGCCTAAAAGTTAAATATGAAAATAATACTAGTAAATTCTGAGAACTTTGTCCTTATTAGGGCAGTTAGGAGGACTGTACCAAAAAAAAGTATCATAGTGAAACTATTATGTTGGGATGATGTTTTAAAAAGTGGATAGGCAAGTAAGAGTCAAGCCCTGAAAGAAGGAGGAAGAAAGACAAAGAATAAGTAAAAGTTTCTCAAGTAACAAGGCTCTTAATGCAGAGCTTTTACAGCAGATGTGAAAATGTTGCAAGGGCAGATGAAAGAATGCAGTGGGAAGAAGCAAAAGAAAGTCTAAAGGAGGGACAGAATATAAAGGGAGAAGGAGAGAGAGAGAGAGAGAGAGAGAGAGAGAGAGAGAGAGAGAGAGAGAGAGAAGGATAAACAGAATAAAGTAGGATGTGAAGAAATGCAGTTTGTATTCAAAACTGTGAATGTAAATTGAATGAAGTAACCCATAGTACATAAGTAAATAAGAGAATGGATTAGAAACCAGAATGTAACAATATATTCTTTACAAGAAACATAGTTGAAATAGGGAGACACACAGAGAGTTAAAATAAGGGGCTTTAGTAGAGTGTATTATGCTTAAGCTAAAGGAGAAAGTGGCTACCCCTCGTAGTAAAAGCAGGAACTTTCTTGAGTTCACACCCTAACCACCTGCAAAAAATAACTTAAAAAAAATTTAGAGCTACAAACCCCACAAAAGTAGCATAATACATCTCCAGTTGAAGGCAGAGCACTGTCCCATGTGGGCTGTGCTGGCATAGATAGGAGGCACAGGCAGGCCAGAGAGCATTATCTCTGAATCACTAGCTCTCTTTCTCTCTTCCTGGTTAGTATTACTATTCTAGAGCAATGGGGTAGAGGATGAGCCTAATTAGGGTAAAAGTGATAAATCAGAGCAGAGGAAGTCTATTCTCTATACTTTCCAGGAATTTGCTTAGCATAAACTTTTAAGATATGTAATTAGGTTAAGTTGTACAAATTTCTTATGATTAATTTAGTCAGTATCTTAGATTAACAATATATATCATCTAATCTATACCCATTATTTTATTAACTGAGGCCTAGAAAAGTAAAATGATGAGCCTAAGTTCTTCTGTATTTACATATTTTCTATCCATGGTTAAAGATCAAGTTTATCATATTTATAATCAGAAAACAATCAACTTTGATACGTATAATTTCAACATTTTGAATAGGATGTACACATATTTTATCCCTTGAACCTATTTTTGGCTCTATTTCTAGTTTTGTTTTCCTAAATTTATAAATAAATGAAGTCAAATATCTTGTGGTTTCTCAAAATTAAAGATACATACAGATACATATATTATGTATGTGTGTATATATAATATATATTAATAATGTTCATCATACATATATTTAGGTAATGTATTCCATTTCACTGCAAACAATTTTCTCCTTTATTCTGTTTCATTTTACATTTCAATGCCACTGAGACACATTATTTGAAAAAGATCATCATCTGAAAATTACCCCTTTCAGTGACTTGAACAATTATTTTTTTGTTTGAGGAAATATAATATTAAATGGGTCTCTGTTACTTCACATATGGAATTTGATTTTTCCTTTGGCGCACAGTAGAGTATTAATGTATTAGTGCACAAGACACTAAAGGGCTTTCAGTCATTCATTCACAGGAATCAAGGTAGTGCAATGAGCACTGATTTGGGCATCAGAGGGCTCTATTTGGTTTTTATATTTTTATTTTTTTTAATTAATTTGTTTGTTTCCTCTTAGTTTACAGGATTTAATTCCACAATTCCTTGAGTTTCACATTTTGTTCCCCCCTCAAATCCCCCCCATGGCGGCATATAGTCAAGTATAGGATCTGTAAATACTTTCACATTATAGATTAGTCAGGTTATAAAGACGGATTGTGTCAGATGGAATGAAAAATGGTAAAGAGGACATAAAACCAAACAAGAAAAGGAAAAAGATCAGGTATTTTGCTTCCACCTGGATATAAACTTAGTTCTTTCTAGTTCTTTCTCTGGATGCTGTAGCAGCAAGCACCCCAAGTATGTCCTCAGGGTTTGCTGCTCACACAGGTTCTTGGATCTGCTTTGTTAAAGGAAAGCAACTCAAAATGGGTTAACAAGCTTACTTTAATCAGTCAAATATGTATCATTTACCAGTTCAGGGGGAAAAGGTCAGCACCCCAAACTTCAAAGTATACAGGCAGAATTATCAAAACAGAAACAGATCAAGTAGACAGATTTCCAAACTGTCCAACCATTACATCCATACCCAGTCAACATCTGGGTTTTTCAAAGCTGGGGGGGGGG